>NC_086446.1:137710812-137973487 GCF_028390025.1 Pseudophryne corroboree
GTGGAGACAACTTTCCTGACTTGACCATCTTCCTTGGATGTTTTCCCCCTGTGTGACCGCTCCCCAGCCTCGGAGGGTTGCATCCGTGGTCCCTAGGATCCCGTCCTGGATCCCAAACCATCGCCCCTCTAGGTGGTGAGAACTGTGCAGCCACCAATGGAGTGAGATTCTGGTCTTGGAAGACAGGATTATCCTCCGGTGCATGTGTAGGTGGGATCCGGACCACTTGTCCAACAGGTCCCACTGGAACACTCTGGCATGGAGCCTGCCAAACTGAATGGCCTCGTAGGCCGCAACCATCTTCCCCAGCAACCGAATGCATTGATGGATTAACACTCTTGCTGGTTTCAGAATTTGTTTGACCAGACTCTGGATCTCCAGAGCCATTCCACTAGAAGAAAACCTCTTCTGTGTCCAGTATCACTCCCAAAAACAACAACCGCGTCATTGGGACCAACTGCGATTTTGGCAAGTTTAGGAGCCAACCATGTTGTTAAAGAACTGTCAGGGAGAGTAGATGTTTTGCACCAACTGGTACCTGGATCTCGCCTTTATCAGGAGATCATCCAAGTACGGGATAATTGTGACTCCTTGCTTGCGAAGGAGAACCATCATTTCCGCCATCACCCTGGTGAAAATCCTCGGAGCCGTGGACAGACCAAACGGCAACGTCTGAAATTGGTAATGACAATCCTGAATTGCAAACCTCAGGTAGCTTGATGCAGTGGCTAAATGGGAACATGTAAGTAGGCATCCTTTATGTCTACCAAAACCAGGAAATCTCCTTTATCCCCCGGACTGGAGATCACTACCCTGAGAGATTCCATCTTGAAATTGAATTTCTTTAGGTAGAAATTAAGGGATTTCAGATTTAAGATTGGTCTGACTGAGCCGTCCGGCTTCGGGACCACGAAGAGGCTTGAATAAAAACCTTCTCCCTGCTGACTAAGGCTGATTTGAACAATCGGTGAGGGGGAACTTCTTGAAACCCCAGTTTGTACCCTTGGGACACTATTTGTAAAACCCACGAGTCCAGGTCCGAATGAATCCAGAACTGACTGAAGAGTTTTAGACGTGCCCCCCAGTGGTGGAACTAGCGAGCAGTGGGCCCATGTGCGACAAAATGGCTTAGGCCCCCCCCCCATCCCTTCCCATCCAAGTCCACCCCCTCACCCCTGGAGAGGATCTGGTGAGGGGGGCCTGCTCACGGAAGTGGATACCTAGCAACAGTGCCGTAACTAGACATTTTAGCAGTGTGTGCAAGAAACTGCATTGGAGCCCCACCCCTGCATGCAAAACAGGGGCAGTGCGCGCTGTAGGCGCGCGCAAAAAAACATAGTGGCGTGGCTTCGTGGTTAAGGGGTGTGGCCACAAAATAATACCAATTCATAAAACGGTGCACAGTAGTCTCCATTATTCAAATTACGCCGCACAGTAGCACCACTACACCAGGTAGAGACCCTTTTACACCTCACGGCGGACAGATTCCTCTTTTTACACATTACAGCAGACAGCGTCCTCTTTTTACACATTACAGCAGACAGCGTCCCCTTTTTACACATTACGGCAGACAGCATCCCCCTTTTTTACACAACGGCAGACAGCGTGCCCTTGTTACACATAGCGGCAGACAGCGTACATTTTTTTCACATAACGGCAGACAGCCTGCCCTTGTTAAACATAGCGGCAGACAGCGTACACTTTTTACACATAACGGCAGACAGCCTGCCCTTGTTAAACATAGCGGCAGACAGCGTACACTTTTTTCACATAACAGCAGTCAGCCTGCCCTTGTTACACATAATGGCAGACATCGTACACTTTTTACACATTACAGCAGACAGCTTGCCCTTGTTACACATTACAGCAGACAGCTTGCCCTTGTTACACATTATGGCAGTCAGCCTGCCCTTGTTACACATAATGGCAGACATCGTACACTTTTTACACATTACAGCAGACAGCTTGCCCTTGTTACACATTACAGCAGACAGCTTGTACTTGTTACACATTATGGCAGACAGCGTGCCCTTGTTACACATTACGGCAGACAGCATCCCCCTTGTTACACATTACGGCAGGCAGATTCCCCCTTGTTACACATTGCGGCAAGCAGATTCCCCCTTTTTACACATTGCGGCAAGCAGCTTCCCCCTTTTTACACATTGCGGCAGGCAGATTCCCCCTTTTTACACATTGCGGCAGGCAGTCCCCCTTTTTACACATAGCTGCAGGCAGATTCCCCCTTTTTACACGTAGCGGCAGGCAGATTCCCCATTTTTACACATTGCGGCAGGCAGTCCCCCTTTTTACACATAGCTGCAGGCAGATTCCCCCTTTTAACACATAGCTGCAGGCAGATTCCCCACCCCTAGGCCAAAGTTTTTTTTATTGAGAAATTCAGAAAAAAATATAAAATTAAGTAAATTGTGTTTATAGCATGTCATCCTCAGGTTCAGTTATGTTGTGAGGGAATGGTTTTGCCAATTTAATAAAGTATAAATAATTTTAATTGGTCCTGGACCACCAAACTATGCTACCAGTGCAAGAACCCCAGTTTGGAAACTACTACCATAAAATAAACCTTTTTTGTTTTTTTTAAACTACATGTAATACACCTTAGATCTCAGTTCCTAAAAGGTTTTAAACCCTTGCATACAGTAAACTACACATATTTAAAAATCCTACACCGGGCACAAGTGCTCACGGGCCAATTTCATGGCAGTCTCGGATAGGAGGGCATTGTGGATTCACCAAGGGAATGCTGATGCTGACTCCAAGAAGCCTCTTCAAGATCGCAGGAGCAGAGTCCTCTGCTTCTGCCAAATCCACTGCATGACGCTGGGGCTCTCTTGCAGGAGCCCACACCAGTGGGGGGCACCAGGGGCGAAACTACTGGCAGGGCAGGCAGTGCAATGAAAATTCAGGGCTATGCCGTGTAGATGATGGCCTAACAGGAGGCTTTAAAATTTTCTTTCTAGTGTCCTTCGTTTGGGAGAAAAATGCAAAGGTACAAGACAGCTTTTCCTTGCCAATATCTCTCTTTTGCAAAGAGCTGCGCATTGGAAAATTCAGGGCTATGCCGTGTAGATGATGGCCTAACAGGAGGCTTTAAAATTTTCTTTCTAGTGTCCTTCGTTTGGGAGAAAAATGCAAAGGTACAAGACAGCTTTTCCTTGCCAATATCTCTCTTTTGCAAAGAGCTGCGCATTGGAAAATTCAGGGCTATGCCGTGTAGATGATGGCCTAACAGGAGGCTTTAAAATTTTCATTCTAGTGTCCTTCGTTTGGGAGAAAAATCCAATGGTACAAGACAGCTTTTCCTTGCCAATATCTCTCTTTTGCAAATAGCTGCGCATTGGAAAATTCAGGGCTATGCCGTGTAGATGATGGCCTAACAGGAGGCTTTAAAATTTTCTTTCTAGTGTCCTTCGTTTGCGAGAAAAATGCAAAGGTACAAGACAGCTTTTCCTTGCCAATATCTCTCTTTTGCAAAGAGCTACGCATTGGAAAATTCAGGGCTATACCGTGTAGATATAGCACTAACAGGAGGCTTTAAAATTTTCTTTCTAGTGTCCTTCGTTTGAGAAAAAAATGCAAAGGTACAAGACAGCTTTTCCTTGCCAATATCTCTCTTTTGCAAAGAGCTGCGCATTGGAAAATTCAGGGCTATGCCGTGTAGATGATGGCCTAACAGGAGGCTTTAAAATTTTCTTTCTAGTGTCCTTCGTTTGCGAGAAAAATGCAAAGGTACAAGACAGCTTTTCCTTGCCAATATCTCTCTTTTGCAAAGAGCTACGAATTGGAAAATTCAGGGCTATACCGTGTAGATATAGCACTAACAGGAGGCTTTAAAATTTTCATTCTAGTGTCCTTCGTTTGGGAGAAAAATCCAATGGTACAAGACAGCTTTTCCTTGCCAATATCTCTCTTTTGCAAAGAGCTGCGCATTGGAAAATTCAGGGCTATGCCGTGTAGATGATGGCCTAACAGGAGGCTTTAAAATTTTCTTTCTAGTGTCCTTCGTTTGGGAGAAAAATGCAAAGGTACAAGACAGCTTTTCCTTGCCAATATCTCTCTTTTGCAAAGAGCTGCGCATTGGAAAAATCAGGACTATGCCGTGTAGATGATGGCCTAACAGGAGGCTTTAAAATTTTCTTTCTAGTGTCCTTCGTTTGGGAGAAAAATGCAAAGGTACAAGACAGCTTTTCCTTGCCAATATCTCTCTTTTGCAAAGAGCTGCGCATTGGAAAATTCAGGGCTATGCCGTGTAGATGATGGCCTAACAGGAGGCTTTAAAATTTTCTTTCTAGTGTCCTTCGTTTGCGAGAAAAATGCAAAGGTACAAGACAGCTTTTCCTTGCCAATATCTCTCTTTTGCAAAGAGCTACGCATTGGAAAATTCAGGGCTATACCGTGAAGATATAGCACTAACAGGAGGCTTTAAAATTTTCTTTCTAGTGTCCTTCGTTTGGGAGAAAAATGCAAAGGTACAAGACAGCTTTTCCTTGCCAATATCTCTCTTTTGCAAAGAGCTGCGCATTTGAAAATTCAGGGCTATGCCGTGTAGATGATGGCCTAACAGGAGGCTTTAAAATTTTCTTTCTAGTGTCCTTCGTTTGGGAGAAAAATGCGCTCCTCTCATCTCCAAGCGACCCTCCTCCCTCTTCGTGTGTTACAGAGGCGGCAGCGTGTCTGGTGCTGCGGCTGCTGCCCGTAGTGCCCTGGCCTGATCTGTTCGTTACGACGGGCGGGCGGCGGGAGTCGCAGGACGCAGACCTGACGGGAGCGCTGGTGTGCGGCTGCGGCATGATACAATGAGTCATTGTGACTCATTGTAATGCCGGCGGCTGTGGGCCCTTGAGTGCGGCGGGGCCCGAGTGCAATGCAAATGCGCAGCTCTTTGCAAAAGAGAGATATTGGCAAGGAAAAGCTGTCTTGTACCATTGAATTTTTCTCCCAAACGAAGGACACTAGAATGAAAATTTTAAAGCCTCCTGTTAGTGCTATATCTTCACGGTATAGCCCTGAATTTTCCAATGCGTAGCTCTTTGCAAAAGAGAGATATTGGCAAGGAAAAGCTGTCTTGTACCTTTGCATTTTTCTCGCAAACGAAGGACACTAGAAAGAAAATTTTAAAGCCTCCTGTTAGGCCATCATCTACACGGCATAGCCCTGAATTTTCCAATGCGCAGCTCTTTGCAAAAGAGAGATATTGGCAAGGAAAAGCTGTCTTGTACCTTTGCATTTTTCAGGTAATTCGATGGGGGTAATTCCAAGTTGATCGCAGCAGGAATTTTGTTAGCAGTTGGGCAAAACCATGTGTACTGCAGGGGAGGCAGATATAACATGTGCAGAAAGAGTTAGATTTGGGTGAGTTATTTTGTTTCTGTGCAGGGTAAATACTGACTGCTTTATTTTTACACTGCAAATTAGATTGCAGATTGAACACACCACACCCAAATCTAACTCTCTCTGCACATGTTAAATCTGCCTTCCCTGCAGTGCACATAGGTGGTCATTCCGAGTTGTTCGCTCGGTAATTTTCTTCGCATCGCAGCGATTTTCAGCTTAATGCGCATGCGCAATGTTCGCACTGCGACTGCGCCAAGTAAATTTGCTATGCAGTTAGGAATATTACTCACGGTTTTTTCATCGTTCTGGTGATCGTAATGTGATTGACAGGAAGTGGGTGTTTCTGGGCGGAAACAGACCGTTTTAGGGGCGTGTGGGAAAAAATGCTACCGTTTCTGGGAAAAACGCGGTAATGGCTGGAGAAACGGAGGAGTGTCTGGGCGAACGCTGGGTGTGTTTGTGACGTCAAACCAGGAACGACAAGCACTGAACTGATCGCACTGGCAGAGTAAGTCTCGAGCTACTCAGAAACTGCACAGAGATGTCTTATCGCAATATTGCAAATCTTTCGTTCGCAATTTTAAGATGCTAAGATTCACTCCCAGTAGGCGGCGGCTTAGCGTGTGCAATGCTGCTAAAAGCAGCTTGCGAGCGAACAACTCGGAATGAGGGCCATGGGGGGTAATTCTGAGTTGATCGCAGCAGGATTTTTGTTAGCAGTTGGGCAAAACCATGTGCACTGCATTTACGAACAGATGATTTTTTATATAAATTTTAAAATGTTAGTAAATGTGTGTTTTTTTTTCAACCTGGAAGCCCAACATCGATTAAGATCGATCTTAAATAGACCCCTGGGTTTTAAGGATAACCATGGTTGAGTCCAATGGTTAATTCACATTGACCGAAGTTCTAATTAAGTCACCTGTGCTCAAGCATGATATCCTTAAAATCTGGATTGCAATGACAGCATTTGGGAACTATGCCTAAGGGTTTAATTTTTACATTTATCCACTGACAATAAATCTACCTACAATATCCCTGTAACTGTTATGATTACAGTATTTCACTAAATAATTTAATTTGCTGAACCTTCTGTAAAAAGAAATATTAAGATGCTGTAATTCCCAGATGCAGCAAATTTGTTAGCTAGTGGGCAAAACCATGTGCACTGCAGGGATGGGGGCAGATATAACATTTGCAGAGAGATTTAGGTGGGTTATATTGTTTGTGTGCAGGGTAAATACTGGCTGTTTTGTTTTTACACTGCAATTTAGATTTCAGTTTGAACACACCGCACCAAAATCTAACTCTCTCTGCACATATTATACACCCCCCCCCCCCCTGCAGTGTACATGGTTTTAGCTAATACATTTGCTGCTGTGATCAGATCTGAGTTAAGCCCTATGTATTTGGCACTGGCAAAGGGTTAGAGGCCTTGCTGTAGAGCTCACACCTTTCTTATCATGCATTGTAATATTTCCTATGTCCTGATGATGTGCTCTCTGCTCCATCCAAGTAAACAGCAATGTAGCATGGCTATCAAAGAGCGTGAAGATTGCAGATTTCCTGTGATTAATGCTAAAGAATGCTATTATAGAGGCTGCTGCTTTAATTCAAGTGTCACTGGGGTTAAATGGTGTTTTTACCTTAAAAACACAGGTAGAGTATACAGTAGAGTGGGAGCATGTAGTGCTATTGATTACAGATTTGATGGAGCTTAAACATGGATAAGGTCCATAGCTATAAGAGTTTATCTTGTGTATCCTTTATTCTTAGTCATGGTCAGATAAGATTAGAAAATACCATTTAAGTGGAAATTTCCTGTTAGCTGTTTTAGCTAAATTGCACCAGTTAAAAAAAAAAAAAAAAAAAAAACTAAGCTGCTGTAATTCCTGGATGTTTCCTTACTGCATCAACAGGAAGTGACAAGAAACAATGTAATGTGGAACCGTACAGCAGAAGGGATTGCGGCTACCCCACAATAAGTGCAGCGGAATGTAAGAAGAGGAATTGTTGCTTTGACTGCAGCATTCCCGGGGTTAACTGGTGTTTCTTCAAGTCACAAGGTATGGAGCTGCTGTATAGTTACTCGCAAGTCAGTAGTTGTATGATGCTCACACCTGTTAAGCTGGATACACACAGAATGCCCTACACAGGGGGTGAAATGAGCGCCCCCCCACCCCCCGTACGCTCAGCACACATCACGCTGTGCTGAGCGGGGGGAGAGATGTGTGCTGAGCAGTTCGCTCAGCACACATCTCTCCCCAAAATCGGGCCGTGAATACGGACCTTTAAACTGGATCCACACTTAGATTATCTGTCCAATTTTTTTTTTCTAGTTGAAACAAAATTATGCTAATATGTGGCAGCAAATGACAATTGACCATTTGCTCACAAACACTGGAAAACATCCAAAAATGGTCATTTAGATAAATTGGTTAAATCCATTTCATTTAGCTAATTTATCCAAACTACCTTTATTGTATCTTTGTGGGTGAATGATGTGTGGGTCAGTGTTGAGGGTGGTGGAGGAGATGGGTAATAGGCACAGCAGGGTGTGGACAGTCAAATAGTGTGCTTAGAGGCTCAGAGTCATTGTATGAGACTCTGGCAACAGTGACTTGATGAGTCTGGTGTCCATAGGGTGGGACGCACTAACCTTTTTATGCTATTGAAATAGTTCTCCTCCTGACCGACGCAGTTCCTTGCTCCGAGGTTGGTGTATTGTCCTGTTGCAGCGCCTCTCCACTGTGGTCACAGTGAGCTGTGTGGTGTTGCTGGCGCATGCCAATCTCCCCCCAACCTCCCTCTGGCATTTCAGACCTACGGACGCATGATGGGATCTTGTATGATATGCGCGTGTGCTGTAGAGATGAAAGTGGCGGTGAGGAGGCAGATCGTGAAATGGGGAAACTTTGTGGACTGTTAGCGAAGGGGAGCACTGGGCAATCTGAGTTGCAAAGAGGGCAGCAGAAGAGGTTATTGCATGTGCACTGGTGACAGGTCCATCCTTGGTGGCTAGCCTCAGTGGTAAAGGGGTACATGAGCTAGTGTCCCTTGGTCAGCCATGTACCATGGCCACCTCCCTACCTCCTATATATTCTCCCTAATCTGTCACTTTGTTACGGTCTGCTGCTGGCACTGGTGTATCGTCCTGCAGATGCCATCTCCGCCCATTGCTGTGACTTCCCCCAGAGTTAGCCACACAGAGTGACAGATCTGGGAAAATATATAGGAGATCATTACTTTCACTTGCAGCCTACCTTATTTTTTGCAGCCTAGCATGCTCCTGACCCCTTCTCTCACTAATACTTATACAACATTCATGAACTCATCTTAAGGTTTCTTTATTATTCAGTCACACTGTATTGGATCCAAACCATTTCCTGTGGCATTGCAGTCAAACAATTGAGCTATTTACCCTTGCATAGAAAGGTATAATCTAAGCTAGAGAATTCTATTTGGAGCTCACCTTGTACTTTGTGAAGAAATAATCAGCATTGTGGCTGAGCAGATATATGGAGTGTGTGGCTGCACACTGCATTGATCTGCTGAGTTGCAATGCTAATAATATTTTTTTGCAAAGTACCAATAGCTTCATATAATGTTCACAATTTTTATGCAGGATCAAGTAGCTCAATGGATAGGGTGTTTGATTAGAATTCAACAGGTTATAGGTTTGAATCCTGGGTATGGTAGTTTGAGGTGTTATTTAATAAAGTGTGTTTATATATTAGTCACACATGGCTTACTTGTACAAATGGCATGTCACCAGTTAGTGCTGACTGCTGATATGCCATTTGCACAAGCAAGCCATGTGTGACTGTATATGCATTTAAGGAGGGCCCCCCGGCAATACCACAAACCATTGAGTGTCAAGTATACTAGATATATCTTCATATCTCATGTGCTTTCTCTGAGACCAATCTTGTTATGCCCCTTCCCCACGAGGCATGCGCCTTTTGTCCATATTGCAAAAATAGTGGGGGGGGGGGGGCATATAATTCTTTGTCACAGGGCACTAAAAAGTCTAGTTATGGCTCTGGTATGCATTATGTAATCTGGCAGACCATCTCTCCAACACTGGCTGATTGGAATAGAAATCCGGTTATCTATGTGAGCAAATGACCATCAACGATTTACTCTCAAACACTAGAAAATGGACAAAAATGGTCCCCTAAACAAATTGGTTAAATTTTGGGTTTAACCAATTTGTGTAATGACCATTTTTGACCATTTTTCTAGCGTTTGGGAGCAAATGGTTAATCGACATTTGCTCCTATACATTACCAGATTTTTATTCCATCCATCCAGACTGGATAGATAGCCTGACAGATAATTGTGTAGTGTACGCCCAGGATAACTGTCAGTTATGCTTTCTTTTATGATGGCACACAAATGGGTGGGCAGATCCAGGGCAAGCACTGCCCACTCATGCATAGTTGTCAACTGATGTGAAGTTCCAGGGGGCAATCTCAGTTATAAATAAAAGTATCTGGAAATTGTCCCTAGTTTAATAAAAAAAAAAAAAAAAATTGATCAACTCCATTTATTTAGTATGATATCCCAGGTGATAGGATGCCGGCAGTCAGAATAACATGCTTTATTAAATAACACATCTCAAACTACAATACCCAGGTTTCAAACCTATAACCTGTTGAATTCTAATCAAACACCCTACCCATTGAGCTATTTGATCCTGCATAAAAATTGTGAACATTATATGAAGCTATTGGTACTTTGAAAAAAAAAAGTACCAGCATTGCAACGCAGCAGATCCATGCAGTTTGCAGCCACACACTACATGTATCTGCTCAGCCACAATGCTGATTATTTCTTCACAAAGTACAAGGTGAGCTCCAAATAGAATTCTCTATCTTAGAATTATACCTTTCTATGCCAAACCTAGAAGTCGGGCCCCCCACCCTGGGATCCCCCAGAGGGAGGCCCGCCCCGTCATGCGGCAGGCTTGTCCGTTTTGGAAGCAGGCTGACGGGCAGCCCAGGCTTGCTTCAGTCTGGGCTTGGCAGGTCTGGAAGCATGAGCTTGCTTTGGGTATGCCTGACCATGGGTACGCTTTACCTGGAGGATGAAAGGGCCAAGGAAAAGTACTTTTAGCCTTCTGCGTGGTAGGAGTCATACTAGGTAGGCAAGTTGTTTTAGCAGTAGCCAGATCAGCTACAATCTTATTGAGGTCTTCTCCAAAGAGAGTGTCTCCCTTGAAAGGAAGCACCTCCAGGGTTTTCTTGGAATCCATATCCACCGACCAGGATCTCAACCAGCTGTATAAAGTATTACCTTGGAACTGGCTCTCCACTCCCCATTATCTGGTTATCATGACTTCCTCCGCCAGTTTCCAGACTCGCTTGCTGAAGCTCGGCCACTTCTTCCTAGCAGCAGGCTCCTGGATCACTGGGCAGCAGAGGTGCTTGGGAGCCGGATGGGGGAGGAGCAATAAGGCATGCAGCCTTTGGCACCCACACCCCCCCACACACACCCACACCCACACACACACACACACACACCAAAAAAGAACATATCCCAGTTTAACATAACGCTATGTGGTGCAAGGTATGGAGCTGGTCTCTAGTATCAGACCTCTGACATTTGCCTTTTCACCCATATTGCATACTTTTTCTTGCAGGTTGTGTCTTAATTCAAGAAGTGTTCTAAGTACTTCAGCTTAGTATCTTTACTGACCCCTCTTTACCCCACACTACATAACTGACCCCTCTATACCCTACACTACATCACTGACCTTTCTATAACCATCACTGCATTACTGACCACTCTTTACAGTACACTGACCTCTATATACCTGCTAGTACATCCCTGATGCCTATATTCCCTACGCTACATCCCTGACACCTCTATTCCCTACGCCACATCCCTGATGCCTCTATTCCCTACGCCACATCCCTGACGCCTCTATTCCCTACGCCACATCCCTGACGCCTCTATTCCCTACGCCACATCCCTGACGCCTCTATTCCCTACGCCACATCCCTGACGCCTCTATTTCCTACGCCACATCCCTGACGCCTCTATTTCCTACGCCACATCCATGACGCCTCTATTCCCTACGCCACATCCCTGATGCCTCTATTCCCTACGCCACATCCCTGACGCCTCTATTCCCTACGCTACATCCCTGACGCCTCTATTCCCTACGCTACATCCCCGACGCCTCTATTCCCTACGCTACATCCCTGACGCCTCTATACAGTACAATGCATTACTGATCCCTCTAGACCATACATCCTCATTACATCAGAGAGTTAGTGAAACACTGGAAAAAATAAGGGTATAAGTGGACTACAGCAACTGATGCTCTAAACAAAGGAGAGAGAGAGAGAGAGAGAGAGTAAAGCACAAGGGAAAGTGGGCAATTGGAACACCATAGAGAGAGGAGAGATAGAAATGCCTGAAAAAGTAAAGGGGGTTGGGTATGGCATCCGGCGCTCGGGATTCCAGAGGTCACATGATCCCCAATCCTAATACTAACCCTCTGGGGGGGTGGCGGATAGGGCTAACCCTCAGGGGGTGGCAGCTAGGGCTACCCCCCCCCCCCTCCTAGTGCCTTCCCTTACACCACCTCCCCTGGTCCGACTCCTAACCCTCCCTCCAATACTCACCTTCGGGATGTTGGCTGTCTGTGTGCCGGCACCAGTCTCCCAAGTGGTGTCAGGATTCCAACATCGGTCAAATGACCGCCGGTATACTGTCTGCCAGGATGGTAAATGTATCCTGAGGACAGGTAGTGAGTGTGGAGGGATAGGTGGTTCAGTAAAATGTAACGGCTCAAACTGCGATCATTCACTGATAAATTGATTTATAGCTCTCCCTTTTTAACCATTGCAATTATAAAAGCAATGTTTTTTAAACTTTTAAATAAAGCTTGTTAGCATCCCCAGCACACTGTATATGCTGGGAGATGTAGTTATCTATATGAAAACATTTAATTACTGTATGAACTCTAATCCCCCAACTGAAACCTGGATGGTGCTCCTGGCAAGTGACATCCTGGCCAAGGGGTAGATACGCCCCTGAGGGTCAGGGCCAGCAACAGAAATCTTGGGCCCCAGTACACTGATATCTCTGGGGCCCCCTTAAGCCCCCCTTAACTTGGCAGAGGGATCTTTTTAAAAAAAATGGAGCCTTTGACTCGGACCGTCAGTGAGGCCGGCAGGTGGTTTTCATACTGGGCTATCCAGCTCTTCGGTGGCGGTGGCAGGGACATTCAGAAAAGGGCCAGCACAGCAACATGCATAATAATGGCAATACAGTATGGACCACAGGGACTGGACAAAGTGATGGGGTAAAAGGAGGGGGGAGGGTTTAGTTGGCCTGTTGACACTGCAGCATACTTACGACTGCAAGGGATATAGGACTCTTGAGTTCACGGGCCAATTTCATGGCAGTCTCGGATAGGAGGGCATTGTGGATTCACCAAGGGAATGCTGATGCTGACTCCAAGAAGAAAGGGAGTCTCTTCCCTATGAAGGTGAAGCCTTGTTTGGCGACGGCCTAGTTAATTTGATCTCGGCAGCTCCCGCAGGTAAGTCAACCTTCTTGCCCTATGTTCCCTCTCAACGGATGAAGACGCATCATTATCTACCGCAGTCATTTTGGCCCAATAGATATGCAAGAAGTTAAGATTCCCCTTTCTTTGCAGGTAGAGGAAGGAGAAGGAAGAGGTCTGTAGCCTCTTCAAGATCGCAGGAGCAGAGATTGTCCTCTGCTTCTGCCAAATCCACTGCATGAGGCTGGGGCTTTCTTGCAGGAGCCAACACCAGTGGGGGCACGTCTAAAACTCTTCAGTCAGTTCTGGATTCATTCGGACCTGGACTCGTGGGTTTTACAAATAGTGTCCCAAGGGTACAAACTGGGGTTTCAAGACGTTCCCCCTCACCGATTGTTCAAATTGGCCTTAGTCAGCAGGGAGAAGGTTTTTATTCAAGCCTCTTCGTGGTCCCGAAGCCGGACGGCTCAGTCAGACCAATCTAAAATCTGAAATCCCTCAATTTCTTCCTAAAGAAATTCAATTTCAAGATGGAATCTCTCAGGGTAGTGATCTCCAGTCCGGAGGAAAGAGATTTCATGGTTTTGGTAGACATAAAGGATGCCTACTTACATGTTCCCATTTAGCCACTGCATCAAGCTACCTAAGGTTTGCAATTCAGGATTGTCATTACCAATTTCAGACATTGCCGTTTGGTCTGTCCACGGCTCCGAGGATTTTCACCAGGGTGATGGCGGAAATGATGGTTCTCCTTCGCAAGCAAGGAGTCACAATTATCCCGTACTTGGATGATCTCCTGATAAAGGCGAGATCCAGGGACCAGTTGGTGCAAAACATTGCAGTCTCCCTGACAGTTCTTCAACAACATGGTTGGCTCCTACACTTGCCAAAATCGCAGTTGGTCCCAATGACGCGGTAGTTGTTTTTGGGAGTCATACTAGACACAGAAGAGGTTTTCTTCCAGGGGAAAGGCTATGGAGATCCAGAGTCTGGTCAAACAAATTCTGAAACCAGCAAGAGTGTTAATCCATCAATGCATTTGGTTGCTGGGGAAGATGGTTGTGGCCTACGAGCCCATTCAGTTTGGCAGGTTCCATGCCAGAGTGTTCCAGTGGGACCTGTAGGACAAGTGGTCCGGATACCACCTACACATGCACCGGAGGATAATCCTGTCTTCCAAGACCAGAATCTCACTCCATTGGTGGCTGCACAGTTCTCACCTCCTAGAGGGGCGATGGTTCGGGATCCAGCACTGGATCCTAGGGACCACAGATGCAACCCTCCGAGGCTGGGGAGCAGTCACACAGGGGGAAAACGTCCAAGGAAGATGGTCAAGTGAGGAAAGTTGTCTCCACATAAATGTTCTGGAGTTAAGGGCCATTTAATAACTGCAGACACAGTACACACTGGGACGGGTGCCCAGCATCCTCTACAGACTAAGAGAAAAGGATTTACCGGTAGGTATTAAAATCCTAGTTTCTCTAACGTCCTAGAGGATGCTGGGGACTCCGTAAGGACCATGGGGATAGACGGGCTCCGCAGAGTTCATGATCTTCACTGAGGTAACGCACAGCACTGCAGCTGTGCGCCATTGCTCCCATACACCTCACATACTCCGGTCACTGTAAGGGTGCAGGGCGCAGGGGGGGCACCCTGGGCAGCAATATAAACCTCTTTTTGGCAAAAATATAACATATAAACAGCTGGGCACTATATATATGTATGAGCCCCCGCCAATTTTACAGTTTAAGCGGGACAGAAGCCCGCCGCCGAGGGGGCGGGGCTTCTCCCTCAGCACTCACCAGCGCCATTTTTTCTCCACAGCACCGCTGAGAGGAAGCTCCCCGGACTCTCCCCTGCTTATACCACGGTAGAGAAGATGGTTGAAAAGAGGGGGGGGGGGGCACAAAATTCGGCGTAAATTACATACAGCAGCGCTACTGGACAAACATTAAGTTACTGTGTTATTCCTGGGTTATATAGCGCTGGGGTGTGTGCTGGCATACTCTCTCTCTGTCTCTCCAAAGGGCCTTGTGGGGAAACTGTCTTCAGAAAAAGCATTCCCTGTGTGTGTGGTGTGTCGGTACACGTGTGTCGACATGTCTAAGGAAGAAGGCTATATTAGAGAGGAGCGGGAGCAAATGAATGTGGTGTCCTCGCTGACACCTGATTGGATGGATATGTGGAATGCTTTAAATGCTAGTGTAAACTCATTGTACAAAAGATTAGTCAAGGCTGAAGCTTTGGGACAGTCAGGGTCTCAACCCATGCCTGATCCTATGTTGCAGGGACTGTCAGGGTATCATAAGCGCCCACTATCCCAGATTGTTGACACAGATACCGACATGGATTCTGACTCCAGTGTCGATTACGATGATGCAAAGTTACAGCCAAAATTGTCAAAATCCATTCGATATATGATTATGGCAATAAAATAAGAATTTACTTACCGATAATTCTATTTCTCGTAGTCCGTAGTGGATGCTGGGGACTCCGTCAGGACCATGGGGAATAGCGGCTCCGCAGGAGACAGGGCACAAAAGTAAAAGCTTTAGGATCAGGTGGTGTGCACTGGCTCCTCCCCCTATGACCCTCCTCCAAGCCTCAGTTAGGATACTGTGCCCGGACGAGCGTACACAATAAGGAAGGATTTTGAATCCCGGGTAAGACTCATACCAGCCACACCAATCACACTGTACAACCTGTGATCTGAACCCAGGTAACAGCATGATAACAGCGGAGCCTCTGAAAAGATGGCTCACAACAATAATAACCCGATTTTTGTAACAATAACTATGTACAAGTATTGCGGACAATCCGCACTTGGGATGGGCGCCCAGCATCCACTACGGACTACGAGAAATAGAATTATCGGTAAGTAAATTCTTATTTTCTCTAACGTCCTAAGTGGATGCTGGGGACTCCGTCAGGACCATGGGGATTATACCAAAGCTCCCAAACGGGCGGGAGAGTGCGGATGACTCTGCAGCACCGAATGAGAGAACTCCAGGTCCTCCTCAGTCAGGGTGTGCCCCTGACCAAGTATCAGCTCGGCAAAGTTGTAAAGCCGAGAGCCCTCGGGCAGCCGCCCAAGATGAGTCCACCTTCCTTGTGAAATGGGCATTTACATATTTTGGCTGTGGCAGGCCTGCCACAGAATGTGCAAGCTGAATTGTACTACATATCCAACTAGCAATCGTCTGCTTAGAAGCAAGAGCACCCAGTTTGTTGGGTGCATACAGGATAACAGCAAGTCAGTTTTCCTGACTCCAGCCGTCCTGGAAACCGATATTTTCAGGGCCCTGACAACATCTAGCAACTTGGAGTCCTCCAAGTCCCTAGTAGCCGCAGGTACCACAATAAGCTGGTTCAGGTGAAACGCTGACACCACCTTAGGGAGAAACTGGGGACGAGTCCGCAGCTCTGCCCTGTCCGAATGGACAATCAGATATGGGCTTTTGTGAGACAAAGCCGCCAATTCCGACACTCGCCTGGCCGAGGCCAGGGCCAACATCATGGTCACTTTCCATGTGAGATATTTCAAATCCACAGATTTGAGCGGTTTAAACCAATGTGATTTGAGGAATCCCAGAACTACGTTGAGATCCCACAGTGCCACTGGAGGCACAAAAGGGGGTTGTATATGCAGTACTCCCTTGACAAACTTCTGGACTTCAGGAACTGAAGCCAATTCTTCTGGAAGAAAATCGACAGGGCCGAAATTTGAACCTTAATGGACCCCAATCTGAGGCCCATAGACACTCCTGTTTGCAGGAAATGCAGGAATCGACCGAGTTGAAATTTCTTCGTGGAGCCTTCCTGGCCTCACACCACGCAACATATTTTCGCCACATGTGGTGATAATGTTGTGCGGTCACGTCCTTCCTGGCTTTGACCAGGGTAGGAATGACCTCTTCCGGAATGCCTTTTTCCCTTAGGATCCGGCATTCAACCGCCATGCCGTCAAACGCAGCCGCGGTAAGTCTTGGAACAGACATGGTACTTGCTGAAACAAGTCCCTTCTTAGCGGCAGAGGCCATGAGTCCTCTGTGAGCATCTCTTGAAGTTCCGGGTACCAAGTCCTTCTTGGCCAATCCGGAGCCACGAGTATAGTTCTTACTCCTCTACGTCTTATAATTCTCAATACCTTGGGTTTGAGAAGCAGAGGAGGTAAGACATACACCGACTGGTACACCCACGGTGTTACCAGAACGTCCACAGCTATTGCCTGAGGGTCTTTTGACCTGGCGCAATACTTGTCCAGTTTTTTGTTCAGGCGGGACGCCATCATGTCCACCTTTGGTCTTTCCCAACGGTTCACAATCATGTGGAAGACTTCCCGATGAAGTCCCCACTCTCCCGGGTGGAGGTTGTGCTGAGGAATTCTGCTTCCCAGTTGTCCACTCCCGGAATGAACACTGCTGACAGTGCTATCACATGATTTTCCGCCCAGCGAAAAATCCTTGCAGTTTCTGCCATTGCCCTCCTGCTTCTTGTGCCGCCCTGTCTGTTTACGTGGGCGACTGCCGTGTTGTTGTCCCACTGGATCAATACCGGCTGACCTTGAAGCAGAGGTCTTGCTAAGCTTAGAGCATTGTAAATTGCCCTTAGCTCCAGTATATTTATGTGGAGAAAAGTCTCCAGACTTGATCACACTCCCTGGAAATTTTTTCCTTGTGTGACTGCTCCCCAGCCTCTCAGGCTGGCCTCCGTGGTCACCAGCATCCAATCCGGAATGCCGAATCTGCGGCCCTCTAGAAGATGAGCACTCTGTAACCACCACAGGAGAGACACCCTTGTCCTTGGAGATAGGGTTATCCGCTGATGCATCTGAAGATGCGATCCGGACCATTTGTCCAGCAGATCCCACTGAAAAGTTCTTGCGTGGAATCTGCCGAATGGAATCGCTTCGTAATAAGCCACCATTTTTCCCAGGACTCTTGTGCAATGATGCACTGACACTTTTCCTGGTTTTAGGAGGTTCCTGACTAGCTCGGATAAATCCCTGGCTTTCTCCTCCGGGAGAAACACCTTTTTCTGGACTGTGTCCAGAACCATCCCTAGGAACAGCAGACGTGTCGTCTGAAACGGCTGCGATTTTGGATATTTAAAATCCACCCGTGCTGTCGTAGAACTACTTGAGATAGTGCTACTCCGACTTCCAACTGTTCTCTGGACCCTGCCCTTATCAGGAGATCGTCCAAGTAAGGGATAATTAAGACGCCTTTTCTTTGAAGAAGAATCATCATTTCGGCCATTACTTTGGTAAAGACCCGGGGTGCCGTGGACAATCCAAACGGCAGCGTCTGAAACTGATAGTGACAGTTCCGTACCACGAACCTGAGGTGCCCTTGGTGAGAAGGGCAATTTGGGACATGGAGGTAAGCAACCTTGATGTCCAGGGACACCCTATTGGTTCGCTATCACTGCTCTGAGTGACTCCATCTTGATTTGAACCTTTGTATGTAAGTGTTCAAAGATTATCCATTTAGAATAGGTCTCACCGAGCCGTCCGGCTTCAGTACCACAATATAGTGTGGAATAATACCCCTTTCCTTGTTGTAGGAGGGGTACTTTGATTATCACCTGCTGGGAATACAGCTTGTGAATTGTTTCCAATACTGCCTCCCTGTCGGAGGAAGACGTTGGTAAAACAGACATCAGGAGCCTGCGAGGGGGAGACGTCTCGAATTTCCAATCTGTACCCCTGGGATACTACTTGTAGGATCCAGGGGTCCACTTGCGAGTGAGCCCACTACGCGCTGAAACTCTTGAGACGACCCCCCACCGCACCTGAGTTCGCTTGTACGGCCCCCGCTTCATGCTGAGGACTTAGTAGAAGCGGTGGAGGGCTCTGTTCCTGGGAATGGGCTGCCTGCTGCAGTCTTCTTCCCTTTCCTCTATCCCTGGGCAGATATGACTGGCCTTTTGCCCGCTTGCCCTTATGGGGACGAAAGGACTGAGGCTGAAAAGACGGTGTCTTTTTCTGCTGAGATGTGACTTGGGGTAAAAAAGGTGGATTTTCCAGCTGTTGCCGTGACCACCAGGTCCGATGGACCGACCCCAAATAACTCCTCCCCTTTATACGGCAATACTTCCATGTGCCGTTTGGAATCTGCATCACCTGACCACTGTCGTGTCCATAAACATCTTCTGGCAGATATGGACATCGCACTTACTCTTAATGCCAGAGTGCAAATATCCCTCTGTGCATCTCGCATATATAGAAATGCATCCTTTAAATGCTCTATAGTCAATAAAATACTGTCCCTGTCAAGGGTATCAATATTTTCAGTCAGGGAATCCGACCAAGCCACCCCAGCGCTGCACATCCAGGTTGAGGCGATCGCTGGTCGCAGTATAACACCAGTATGTGTGTATATACCTTTTTAGGATATTTTCCAGCCTCTCAGCTGGCTCCTTGAGGGCGGCCCTATCTGGAGATGGTACCGCCACTTGTTTTGATAAGCGTGTGAGCGCCTTATCCACCCTAAAGGGTGTTTCTGGCGGGAAAAGGTATACCGCCAATTCACACACTTCATTTAATTTATCTGATTCAGGAAAAACTACAGGTAGTTTTTTCACACCCCACATAATACCCTTCTTTGTGGTACTTGTAGTATCAGAAATATGTAACACCTCCTTCATTGCCCTTAACATGTAACGTGTGGCCCTAAAGGAAAATACGTTTGTTTCTTCACCGTCGACACTGGAGTCAGTGTCCGTGTCGACCGACTGAGGTAAATGAGCGTTTTACAGCCCCTGACGGTGTTTGAGACGCCTGGACAGGTACTAATTTGTTTGCCGGCCGTCTCATGTCGTCAACCGACCTTGCAGCGTGTTGACATTATCACGTAATTCCTTAATTAAGCCATCCATTCCGGTGTCGACTCCCTAGAGAGTGACATCACCATTTCAGGCAATTGCTCCGCCTCCTCACCAACATCGTCCTCATACATGTCGACACACACGTACCGACACACAGCACACACACAGGGAATGCTCTGATAGAGGACAGGACCCCACTAGCCCTTTGGGGAGACAGAGGGAGAGTTTGCCAGCACACACCAAAAACACTATAATTATACAGGGACAACCTTTCTATAAGTGTTTTTCCCTTATAGCATTTTAATATATATATATACATATCGCCAAATAAGTGCCCCCCCTCTCTGTTTTAACCCTGTTTCTGTAGTGCAGTGCAGGGGAGAGCCTGGGAGCCTTCCCACCAGCAGTTCTGTGAGGGAAAATGGCGCTGTGTGCTGAGGAGAATAGGCCCCGCCCCCTTTTCGGCGTGCTTCTTCTCCCGTTTTTCTGAGACCTGGCAGGGGTTAAATACATCCATATAGCCCCCAGGGGCTATATGTGATGTATTTTTAGCCAGAATAAGGTACTATCATTGCTGCCCAGGGCGCCCCCCCCCAGCGCCCTGCACCCTCAGTGACCGCTGCTATGAAGTGTGCTGACAACAATGGCGCACAGCTGCAGTGCTGTGCGCTACCTTATGAAGACTGAAGAGTCTTCTGCCGCCGGTTTCTGGACCTCTTCACTTTTCGGCATCTGCAAGGGGGTCGGCGGCGCGGCTCCGGGACGAACCCCAGGGTGAGACCTGTGTTCCGACTCCCTCTGGAGCTAATGGTGTCCAGTAGCCTAAGAAGCCAATCCATCCTGCACGCAGGTGAGTTCACTTCTCTCCCCTAAGTCCCTCGTAGCAGTGAGCCTGTTGCCAGCAGGACTCACTGAAAATAAAAAACCTAACAAAACTTTTACTCTAAGCAGCTCTTTAGGAGAGCCACCTAGATTGCACCCTTCTCGGCCGGGCACAAAATCTTAACTGAGGCTTGGAGGAGGGTCATAGGGGGAGGAGCCAGTGCACACCACCTGATCCTAAATCTTTTACTTTTGTGCCCTGTCTCCTGCGGAGCCGCTATTCCCCATGGTCCTGACGGAGTCCCCAGCATCCACTTAGGACGTTAGAGAAAAGATGTTTTGCACATCACAGAGGAACCCCCTGTCCCTGACAAGAGGGTACATATGTACAAGGGAAAGAAGCCTGAGGTAACCTTTGAGGGGGTCACACGAGCTGAACGAGTTATGTGAAAAAGCTTGGGAATCTCCAGATAAAAGACTGCAGATTTCCAAAAGGATTCTTATGGCGTATCCTTTTCCATCAACGGATAGGTTACGATGGAAATCCTCCCCTAGGATGGACAAAGCATTAACACGCACAGCTACAGTTGGAAAATCAAATTTTTACCTTATGTTCCCTCACAGCATAAGAAAGCTCCGCATTATCAAATGCAGTCCTTTCGGTCACAAAGAAACAAGAAAGTGCGAGGTGCGTCCTTTCTTGCCAGAGGTAGGGGCAGAGGAATAAAGCTGCACAACACAGCTAGTTCCCAGGAACAGAAGTCCTCCCCGGCCTCTACAAAATCTACCTCATGACGCTGGGGCTCCACTGGCAGAGTCCGGCCCATGTGATGTCATGCAGCTGCTCTGACCACACCTCCTGTTTCTCCGTTGCCGACCCCATTTTGAAACCGTGCCCCCGCACCGCTCCATCTCCGACTTGGAAATGGAGTGTTGTTGACCCCCCTCCCCCCCCCCTTCACCGATTCACCGGGGTGCCGCAGAAAATGCAGGCGGATGCGTATGCTCTTAGCAGTTTTTGCAGTTGGATTGCGATCCAACCTGAATCAGGCCCCATTACCTATCACAATGCACTGCGGGTAGTACAAAATGGGGTTAATACAGGAGAAAAACCCCCAGAGCTGTGCTCCTTAACTGTCCCTGGTGGCTAGTGGAGCGGCTGCCCAGTAATCAGTGTCCACGCCAGTGCGCACACGGCCCGCCCCCATCAGCGGCCTCGTGATCCCGGAGGGTGGTGTGTGTGTTACTGACCTTAGGAAGAAACCGGAGCCTCCGCTGCAGTGACCCAGCAACCGGGGCACGGGAGTATACTGCGCCACTGGGAGTGATGGAGCTGCAGTAAAGAAGTCTATTAGACCAAGCCTGCTGCAGCCCTTGTAGATTCTTATAAAAAAAGTTCTTCTTTTCTTGCCAAAATTAATAGCTAAGAATAGGCTGCCTGAGGCAGCCCCCTGTTAAGTGGCCTGTTACTGAAGGCACCAACTACAAACTGAGCTCCCTGTTCATGGAAGCGAGGTTATAGAGGAGGGGGCGCTGAGCATCTTGGGAACAGTCAAAAGCTTTGAGCCTGTTGGTGCCTCAGATCAAGATCCTACTCTACACCCCAATGTGAATCCTTGTGGAGTCCAGTGTACCCCACAGAAGAAATTAATGTGTCACACCCATTGGCAGTAACATTAGAATAGCTGCTGATGGGCACAATTGAGAAAGGAAGGGGGGAAAACATTTGAATCCAGCACATATATGTAATTTGAATATGTAATTTGTACCTTCCTACTTTAAAATGTAATGGATGAACCTCACCCTGTGAGAACTATCTTCATGATCAAGAGATCTCATATGCAAGATAAGTATCTGTTGGGATAGGGCTGTGGAGGGCGGCTGCTCGGGCACACCCCTGTCAAGTTAAGGAGATTCAACTGAGGCAGCACAAGGGAACTCTCATCTGGGGACAACAACTGCAGGGAGAACACATTTTCAGACGAATGTGGGAGGGCAGAAGGCTGCCTAATACTGAAGCACCCCCAAACAACAAACCAAATGCAACAACTAGTGCAAGCATTCCTGGGGGAAGGCCTGCAGCAGATGGATTTGCATATGGTGATGTCATCCAAGCAGTGGGCATAGTTGGCTGCAACCCTCGTCTGCATATGAAAAGAGAAAAGGGTCACGCAGGGCATGGCGGCCTTTGTGGGGTTGCGCTTGGATGACACCTAAATCGCTTTATACACCCCCACCCCCCATCAGTGTGGGCTCATGTTGGCCATGCCCCAGCCCCTGAAGCATTCAAGCTGATTTCTTGCAGCAGCTGGACCCAGTAACAGCTCCAGAGTTGCTCTACAAGACAAGTAAAAGGGTGTGAGCCCTGCAGCACCACCTGTAGTTTGCATACACACATATATAGGACAGCATCTCTTATATGCCCCAGGGTCAATAAAATAGTATCCTTATCTATGGTATCCATCCCCTCAGATAAGGTAACCGTCCATGCCGCTACAGCACTACACACCCAGGCCGACGCAATTGCCGGTCTGAGTAAGGTACCTGAATGTGTATAAATGGACTTCAGGGTAATCTCCTGTTTGCGGTCAGCAGACTCTTTGAGGGTAGCCGTATACTGGGACGGGAGGGCTACCTTCTTGGATAAGCGTGTTAATGCTTTGTCTACCCTAGGGGAGGATTCCCATCGTAACCTATCCATTGATGGGAAAGGATACGCCATAAGAATCCTTTTGGAAATATGCAGTCTTTTATCTGGAGATTCCCAAGCTTTTTCACATAACTCGTTCAGCTCATGTGACCCCCTCAAAGGTTACCTCAGGCTTTTTTCCCTTGTACATATGTACCCTCTTGTCAGGGACAGGGGGTTCCTCTCTGATGTGCAAAACATCTTTTATTGCCATAATCATATATCGAATGGATTTTGCCAATTTTGGCTGTAACTTTGCATCATCGTAATCGACACTGGAGTCAGAATCCATGTCGGTATCTGTGTCAACAATCTGGGATAGTGGGCGCTTATGAGACCCTGACAGTCCCTGCAACATAGGATCAGGCATGGGTTGAGACCCTGACTGTCCCAAAGCTTCAGCCTTGTCTAATCTTTTGTGCAATGAGTTTACACTAGCATTTAAAACATTCCACATATCCATCCAATCAGCTGTCGGTGGAGACACCACATTCATTTGCTCCTGCTCCTCTCTAATATAGCCTTCTTCCTCAGACATGTCGACACACGTGTACCGACACACCACAAACACAGGGAATGCTTTTTCTGAAGACCGTTTCCCCACAAGGCCCTTTTGGAGAGACAGAGAGAGAGTATGCCAGCACACACCCCAGCGCTATATAACCCAGGAATACACAGTAACTTAATGTTTGCCTAGTACTGCTGTATGTAATTTGCGCCGAATTATGTGCCCCCCCCCCTCTTTTCAACTCTCTTGTCTACTATGGTATAAGCAGGGGAGAGTCCGGGGAGCTTCCTCTCAGCGGTGCTGTGAAGAAAAAATGGCGCTGGTGAGTGCTGAGGGAGAAGCCCCGCACCCTCGGCGGCGGGCTTCTGTCCCGCTTAAACTGTAAAATTGGTGGGGGCTCATACATATATACAGTGCCCAGCTGTATATGTGTTATAGTTTTGCCAAAAAGAGGTTTATATTGCTGCCCAGGTGCCCCCCCCCCCCCCCTGCGCCCTGCACCCTTACAGTGACTGGAGTGTGTGAGGTGTATGGGAGCAATGGCGCACAGCTGCAGTGCTGTGCGTTACTTCAGTGAAGATCATGAAGTCTTCTGCCACCTCTGAAGTCTTCTTTTCTTCTCATACTCACCCGGCTTCTATCTTCCGGCTCTGCAAGGGGGACGGAGGCGCGGCTCTGGGACGGACGGCGATGGAGAGATCCTGCGTACCAATCCCTCTGGAGCTAATGGTGTCCATAAGCCTAAGAAGCAGGACCTTGCAACTCGGAGAGTAGGGCTGCTTCTCTCCCCTCAGTCCCTCGATGAGGGAGTCTGTTGCCAGCAGTGCTCCCTGAAAATTAAAAACCTAACAAAATACTTTCTGTCAGAAAGCTCAGGAGAGCTCCTGAAAAGCACCCAGTCTCCACTGGGCACAGTATCAAACTGAGGTCTGGAGGAGGGGTATAGAGGGAGGAGCCAGTGTACACCCAGAACTAAAGTCTTTCTTAAAGTACCCATGTCTCCTGCGGAGCCTGTCTATCCCCATGGTCCTTACGGAGTCCCCAGCATCCTCTAGGACGTTAGAGAAAATAGGATTTTAATACCTACCGGTAAATCCTTTTCTCTTAGTCCGTAGAGGATGCTGGGCACCCGTCCCAGTGCGTACTGTGTCTGCAGTTATTAAATGGCCCTTAACTCCAGAATATTTATGTGGAGATAACTTTCCTGACTTGACCATCTTCCTTGGATGTTTTCCCCCTGTGTGACTGCTCCCCAGCCTCGGAGGGTTGCATCCGTGGTCCCTAGGATCCAGTCCTGGATCCCGAACCATCGCCCCTCTAGGAGGTGAGAACTGTGCAGCCACCAATGGAGTGAGATTCTGGTCTTGGAAGACAGGATTATCCTCCGGTGCATGTGTAGGTGGGATCCGGACCACTTGTCCAACAGGTCCCACTGGAACACTCTGGCATGGAACCTGCCAAACTGAATGGCCTCGTAGGCCGCAACCATCTTCCCCAGCAACAGAATGCATTGATGGATTAACACTCTTGCTGGTTTTAGAATTTGTTTGACCAGACTCTGGATCTCCATAGCCTTTCCACTGGAAGAAAGCCTCTTCTGTGTCCAGTATGACTCCCAAAAACAACAACCGCGTCATTGGGACCAACTGCGATTTTGGCAAGTTTAGGAGCCAACCATGTTGTTGAAGAACTGTCAGGGAGAGTAGATGTTTTGCACCAACTGGTCCCTGGATCTCGCCTTTATCAGGAGATCATCCAAGTACTGGATAATTGTGACTCCTTGCTTGCGAAGGAGAACCATCATTTTCGCCATCACCCTGGTGAAAATCCTCGGAGCCGTGGACAGACCAAACGGCAACGTCTGAAATTGGTAATGACAATCCTGAATTGCAAACCTCAGGTAGCTTTATGCAGTGGCTAAACGGGAACATGTAATTAGGCATCCTTATGTCTACCAAAACCATGAAATCTCCTTCCTCCGGACTGGAGATCCCTACCCTGAGAGATTCCATCTTGAAATTGAATTTCTTTAGGTAGAAATTGAGGGATTTCAGATTTCAGATTGGTCTGACTGAGCCGTCCGGCATCGGGACCACGAAGAGGCTTGAATAAAAGCCTTCTCCCTGCTGACTAAGGCCGATTTGAACAATCGGTGAGGGGGAACGTCTTGAAACCCCAGTTTGTACCCTTGTGACACTATTTGTAAAACCCACGAGTCCAGGTCTAAATTAATCCAGAACTGACTGAAGTGTTTTAGACGTGCCCCCACTGGTGCGGGCTCCTGCAAGAAAGCCCTAGCGTCATGCAGTGGATTTGGCAGAAGCAGAGGACGATCTCTGCTCCTGCGATCTTGAAGAGGCTACAGACCTCTTCCCTCTTTTCCTTCCTCTACCTGCAAAGAAAGGGGAATCTTAACTTCTTGCATATCTATTGGGCCAAAATGACTGCGTTAGACAATGATGCGTCTTCATCCGTTGAGAGGGAACATAGGGCAAGAAGGTTGACTTACCTGCGGGAGCTGCCGAGATCAAATTAACTAGGCCGTCACCAAACAAGGCTTCACCTTCATAGGAAAGAGACTCCCTTTCTTCTTGGAGTCAGCATCAGCATTCCCTTGGTGAATGCACAATGCCCTCCTATCCGAGACTGCCATGAAATTGGCCCGTGAACTCAAGAGTCCTATATCCCTTGCAGTCGTAAGTATGCTGCAGTGTCCTTGATATGATCCAACGTAAGGAGTAATCCCATCTCTCCAAGATATCTATATCGGATGACGAGGTATTCGACCAATTCTTGAATACTACTACTCACCCATGCGCATGTAATGGCAGGTCTAAGTAATGTACCCGTGGTTACATAACTAGAAATAATGTAGCTTCCTGCATACGATCCGCTGGATTTGTGACAGGGCCCCGTGCAGAAGAGGGGGTGACTCCCACTTTATTCTGTCCGCAGCAGGAAATGAATAAACAACCGGAAACCTTTTGGGGATTTAAAACCATCTTGTCGAGCTGGCCCAGACTTTCTCAAACAGAGATGGAGGAACGTTACATCAGCTTTCATTATATATCTATATATACCCCTTTGTCAGGAACAGCAGGGTCCTCAGTGATGTTAATATGTCCTTAATATCCACAATCATGTACTGAATGCTCCTTGCCAATATTGGATCTAATCAGGAAATATTATGGCCGACATAGGAATCAGTATCCGAGTCAGTATCGATGTGTAGTAACATTTTTGCGGGCCTGAGTGAAAAGAAGCATAGCCATGAACATCACATCTTTTCTCTACGTCTGTGTCTGGGACACAGATTTATCCAACCTCACTCTGATATTACTGAAACTTTCACCCAGTCAGTTATTGGTGGTGCCAACAGGGCCACCATCATATGTCTGCATTCCTAATATAGTTTCCTCTTGGGAAAAACATTCAGCCACCGACATGTTGACACACATGTACCAAGTACCCACAGACACATCGGCTTATGGGGGATAGACCTACAGTAAATCTGTCAGAGGGACAGAGAGGATTTTTCAGCTCACAATCCAGCGCCAAAAGTACACAGTCTGGGAAATAATAAACTCTATAGTGATAGACTTGTTACGCTCTATAGATGTGCTGGTGAGGTGAGGAAGAAGCCCCGCCGCTGTAATGGCACGCTTCTGTCCCGCTCAGAAACAAATAATTAATTACGCTGGCGGGGTAAGTACAGTGCCCAGGCACTAATGTCCACTTTTGCCAGCCTTTTGTGAGGAATTTATGCTGCCCAGGGTGCCCCCCTTCCCCACCCACACGCCCTGCACCCTGCAGTGCCTGTGTTTGTGTGGGAGCATGGCGCACAGCATTCCGCTCGCTGCGTGGTACCTCAGAATGCCGTCACTGGAGAAGAAGTCTTCTGTTCTTCTGCTACTCGCCTGTCTTCTGACTTCTGGCTCTGTAAGGGGGTGATGGCAGGCTACGGGAGTGGGCATCTAGGCGTACCTAGCGATCAGCACCCTCAGGAGCTAATGGTGTCCTGTCAGCCAGAAGCAGAGCCATTGAACTCACTAGAATTTGGTCATACTTCTCTCCCCTAAGTTCCACGAAGCAGGGAGACTGTTGCCAGCAGCCTCCCTGAAAATAAGAAAAACTAACATAAGTCTTTTCAGAGAAACTCAGTAGAGCTCCCCTGTAGTGCATCCAGTCTCACTGGGCACAATTCTAAAACTGGAGTCTGGAGGAGGGCAGAGCCGAAACTAGGGAGGGGCTAGGGGGGCATGTGACCCGGGCACGGGATTTGATAGGGCGCTGGGATCAGCAGGGTCTGAAACAGCAGAGAATCTATTGAAGAAAAATGGGATTTGTAGTCATGTGTGCTACTGCTTAGACTTTATGCAGTAGCATAGAGACTACAAATCCCATGAGGCATTGCAGAAAGCTGGCCACGGCTGCTGGAGCTAGGGAGTCAGGGTAACGTCTAGTTTCCCTTCCTAAGCAGCGGCGGCAAGCCCAAAAAAGTATACTGCCCGCCCGCACGAGCTACGAATGTGGTCAGCTACTGACCTTTTTCTGGCCCCACACAGCATTGCATTCAGCCCAACAGCACAGTGATGGATGGAAGCAGGACAGCGAGAGACGGAGGTAAAACACACACACATATTCACTGTGACTGGTGTTAACCCCTGCAGCTCATTCAAACTACTGCTCATTTTCACCACTGTGACAGCTACAGATATACAGATATATACAGATATATATATATATTCCATAGACAAAAAACCTTACGGTTTCACATGTCCCATTAAGGCTTCTTAGACATGATCGAAATTTCAGAAACCTGTTGTAACTCTTCCACTCAAACTCCAAAAAGCAATGAAATTCCGATCATTAAGGCTGACGCCTTAATGGACGTGTTCCTTGCGCAATACAGATATGGTATGCCATCACAGCCTGTGGGTAAGTGCAGATTCAGCACTCTCACAGAGTGAGATTGCTGTCACTCACACAATGGTGGAGCTGCTAATTCACAGATTTGTTTGCTCATTGGAATACACACATGCAGTCTATGCAACTGAAGGTCTGAGCAGTTTTGTGGTGCTCCCATCCCACACAGTGCCCACAACCATCCCATTCGGTCACCACAACAATCCCACCGTGTTACAACAGCTTCTCACTCCATACATCCATCTCACTTAGTATACACATTTAGCTCCCTCAAAATATCTTGGTTAATTGCTAAAACTATAATACCACATCTACTGTCTATGCATCTACACTTGCTTCCCCTATACACCTCCATGCTGCTGTCTTCCCCTATCCCTACTGCTGTGTTCTCCCATCTGTGCTAGTCTGTACTAACTTATCTGCACCATCTGTCTTTCCGCACCTGTGCCTTGTCTGTATCACCGTTTCCTTCTCTCTGTACTGCTCAGTGTTTCCCTCTTCAACGTCACTCTGTCTCCTCCAGTACAGGGCACACTGTCTTCTCTCCCATCTGCACCAGTTTTCTACCCATCCAAGCCAGTGTTTTCAACCCATCTGCACCATTTCCCCCATCTGCACCGCTCTGTCTCCCTTCCCATACTTTGTGCTTAATCTACCCCCTATCCACACCACTCTTACCCCATTCATGTAGCCGACATCCTGAAGGTAAATTTCGTGGGTCCTGCGCTCTTGGCAGGGAAATAACCGCCACAGCCCACCCCCCAGTGGTCCGGAAACGCCTCTGTTGTGCAGACCATGCCCTGCCAATGGCATTCTAACGCTGTTTGCACACCCCCTCCTTCCCCGCAACCCACTCTGCCTATCAATCAGGCAGGGTGATCGCAGCCAGTGAGATGCTGATAGCATCTCACTGGGCTCCTGGGGTACGTACGCGCAGTGCAGCCATTGCACGTGCGCACCTCACAAACTAATTCAGACTGCGATCGCTGCTGCTGCGGTCTGAATTACCCCGTGTTTCTTTGCCCCCCCCCCATCAGTGCTGCTTAGTGTTCCCTCTATCCACACACTTCTGTTCCCCCATCCACACCGCTCTCCTCCCTTCAATCAACAACACTCATACCTCATCTGAGCAGCTTTGTCTTCCGCTCAGACCTTCAGTTGCATAGACTGCATGTGTGTATTCCAATGAGCACACAAATCTGTGAATTAGCAG
The DNA here is from genome assembly GCF_028390025.1 of Pseudophryne corroboree. NCBI lineage: Eukaryota > Metazoa > Chordata > Amphibia > Anura > Myobatrachidae > Pseudophryne > Pseudophryne corroboree. Next base: position 137,740,676 of record NC_086446.1, read on the forward strand.
CTCCACCATTGTGTGAGTGACAGCAATCTCACTCTGTGAGAGTGCTGAATCTGCACTTACCCACAGGCTGTGATGGCATACCATATCTGTATTGCGCAAGGAACACGTCTATTAAGGCGTCAGCCTTAATGATCGGAATTTCATTGCTTTTTGGAGTTTGAGTGGAAGAGTTACAACAGGTTTCTGAAATTTCGATCATGTCTAAGAAGCCTTAATGGGACATGTGAAACCGTAAGGTTTTTTGTCTATGGAATTTCATTGCTTTTTTTAAATTTATTTTTTTTATTCAGAAATGTAAAATTTCACTGTAAAAATAAACATTTGATTTTTTAAATGTTTAATGAAAATTTTCGTATAACATCACTGTTCTGTGCAAAATAATTTTATTTACCAAACCGAATTGTTTAAGGTCCGTACACACTTAACGATTTGATGAGCGACGTCGCTCATTTTCCCCCTCCTTAAGCGACGTCGCTCGTTTTATCGTTAAGTGTATATGCCACCAGCGACGAACGATGCGCTGCCCCGCGGGTCGGTAACAATCATCGCTGTCGGTAGGGCATGCATGAAGAATGTGGACTGTCGTCCACGACCTTCATGCAGGGCTGGCGGGGGCGTGACGTCACTGAGTGATATGAGCGGTCATATCGCTCAGTGTGTACAGTCGGCCGCCGGCCGGCCGGCCCGAGAGGGGGAAACATTAGACGATGTCGCTCACAGAGCGACATCGTTTAATGTGTATGGGGCTTTAGACTTTGGTCAAAATATTTTGCTGCCTTTGCAGCTGATGCAGGGAGGGGGGTAGGCGGCAGCAGCCTGTAACTGAGGCTGGAGGTAGGCGTGAAATGCATTGCTTGTACGTGTGAGTGCGTGGTGTCAGGTGCTGCGCGTGTATATGTGTGTGTGTCAGGTGCTGCCTGTGTATGTGTGTCAGGTCCTGTGTGTGTGTGTGTGTGTGTGTGTCAGGTGCTGCGTGTATATATGAGTGTGTCTGATGGTGCGTGTGTATGCGTCAGCTGCCGCACGTGGGTGTGTGTCAGGTGTTGCGGGTGTATATGTGTGTGAGTATCAGGTGCTCCGCGTGTGTACAAGTGTATGTCTGGTGCTGCGCATGAATACGTATGTCTGTGTCAGGTGCTGTGCGTGTACATGAGTGTGCGTCAGGTGCTGCGCGTGTACATGAGTGTGCGTCAGGTTCTGCGTGTGTACATGAGTGTGCATTAGGTGCTGCGCGTGTACATGAGTGTGCGTCAGGTGCTACGCGTGTACATGTGTGTGCGTCAGGTGCTACGCGTGTCTGTGTGAGTAAGGTGCTGCGTGTGTATGTGTGTGTCAGGTGCTGCATGTGTATATTAGTGTCTGATGGTGTGCGTGTATATGTATGTGTCAGGTGCTGCGTGTATATGTATGTGTCAGGTGCTGCGTGTACATGCATGTGTCAGGTGCTGCATGTTTATTTTATTGTGTCTGATGCTATGTGTGTGTGTCAGGTGCCGCATGTGTATATGTGTGTGTGTCAGGTGTTGCGCGTGTATGTGTGTGTCAGGTGCTGCATGTTTATTTTATTGTGTGTGTGTGTGTGTGTGTGTGTGTGTGTGTGTCAGGTGCTGCACGTGTATGTGTGTGTGTGTGTCAGGTGTTGCGCGTGTATGTGTATGTCAGGTGCCGTTCCCCTTCTTCCCATCCCAGCTCTCTCTGTAGAATACAGCTCTGCACCCAGAGAGAGGGAAAGACCAGGGGGCTGATCATTGCACTGCTCACTTTTTGGTCATGAGTTCGGCCTCCTGTTTCTTCCAGTGCTGTGTTCCTGCAGCCCAGCCCTCCCTGTTGTGCCAGAGAATCAGCCCTTCCTTCCCCTGCCAGAGAGAGAGAGCCCGAGGCAGAGACACTCTTCCCGTAGCTGGCCTACCCCCAGTACTTCAGCACTGGCCATGCGGCAGTCAACAAAGGAGACCAGCAGGGGGTCCTGGCAGCATCAGCTGTGGCCGCAGCTGAATTGGGGAGGCCTGCAGTGTCTGAGGTGGGCAGCACTTCCTCCGCCGCTGTCACCTTCCCCTGCCGGAGAGAAAGCCAGAGACATACCCTTCCTGCAGCTGGGCTACCCCTAGTACCTCAGCGCTGGCCAGGCAGAAGTCTATGGAGGGGACCGGCAGGGGTTTCGGGCCGCAGCAGCAGCGGCCGCAGCCAGATCAGGGAGGCCTGCAGGGTCAGAGCTGGGCAGCACTTCCACCAACACTGTCACCTCTGTGCTGGGCATGTACACCAGTCCGTACGGACGGAGGTGTCCACAACAGGCAGCAGTATAATGAGTCAGACAAACTCATTACACGCTGCCCACTGCTGCGCCGCATGCCCTCGATGGAGGAAGCCTAGATGCGGTCCCCAGCAGCAGCGAGGGAGAAGGGTGATCACATCACCCTTCAACCCGGCACCTCACAATCAGCTGGGGATCTGCAGTAGCTTCATCTCTCTCTTCCTCTCCCTCTCTGACAGCACAGCAGCCCCTCTGGGTCCCATGTAGCTCTGCCCCCCTGCTCACAGTTCACTCGGCCTCTCCTGATTAAAAAGAAAATAAGAGCCTGACCTGCTGCTCAGATGCGAGGAGGGGACGGGCGGTAGGTCCTCTGTGAGTGCACTACACAGCAAAATTAACTGACTCCTCACAACAGTGTGGACTGCGGGCGACGTCAGACGCCAATTTGGGTGTGCTTGCTGCACTACCTGCCCATCAAGCCCAACGTGGTGCCATGGTGCCAGCCCCGCCCACTATACGGATTCCATTTTGTATTAGGAATCCTATAACAGCATTCCGACATCCCTCCCTATGACGCTGCCATCCATACACTGCCGCTCTCATACATCCGTACACCGCCACTCTCATACATCCGCACACTGCCGCTCTCACACAACTGTACACTGAAGCTCTCATACATCCATACACTGCCGCTCATACATCCGTACAACCCCGCTCTCATACATCCGTACAACCCCGCTCTCATACATCCGCACACTGCCGCTCTCATACATCCGTACAACCCCGCTCTCATACATCCGCACACTGCCGCTCTCATACATCCGCACACTGCCGCTCTCATACAGCCGCACACTGCCGCTCTCATACAGCCGCACACTGCCGCTCTCATACAGCCGCACACTGCCGCTCTCATACAGCCGCACACCGCCGCTCTCATACAGCCGCACACCGCCGCTCTCATACAGCCGCACACCGCCGCTCTCATACAGCCGCACACCGCCGCACTCATGCATCCACACCACCGCACTCATGCATCCACACACCACCGCACTCATGCATCCACACACCACCGCACTCATGCATCCACACACCACCGCACTCATGCATCCACACACCACCGCACTCATGCATCCACACACCACCGCACTCATGCATCCACACACCACCGCACTCATGCATCCACACACCACCGCACTCATGCATCCACACACCACCGCACTCATGCATCCACACACCACCGCACTCATGCATCCACACACCACCGCACTCATGCATCCACACACCACCGCACTCATACATCCACACACCACCGCACTCATACATCCACACACCGACGCAGTTATACAGCCGTACACTGCCGCTCTCATACAGCCGTACACTGCCGCTCTCATACATTCGCACACTGCCGCACTCATACAGCCGCACTCATACAGCCGCACACTGCCGCTCTCATACAGCCGCACACTGCCGCTCTCATACAGCCGCACACTGCCGCTCTCATACAGTCGTACACTGTCGCTCTCATACAGCCGTACAACCCCGCTCTCATACATCCGCACACTGCTGCTCTCATACAGCCGCACACCGACGCAGTTATACAGCCGTACACTGCCGCTTTCATACATCCGCACACTGCCGCACTCTTACAGCCGCACACTGCCGCTCTCATACATCCACACACCGCCGCACACCACCACACGCATACAGCCGCACATCATCGCACTCATACAGCCGCACACCGACGCAGTTATACAGCCGTACATTGCCGCTCTCATACATCCGCACACTGCCGCTCTCATACATCCGCACACTGCCGCTCTCTACATCCGCACACTGCCGCTCTCATACATCCGCACACTGCCGCTCTCATACAGCCGTACACTATCGCTCTCATACATCCAACCACTTCCACTCACATCTATACATACATCTACACATCCAATCCCCGCGCAAGGGAACACTGAAATCACTATCACTTTTCCCCGGGGTGTGACCACAGCCAGCCACTACTCCGGCCACCTTCTTGTGACACCAAAATGCATCTTACCTATCATCAGGGTGGTGCTGCTGCTGGGGGCGGGTTGCTGCCTCAGTCTCCTGGTTGGTGCTGCGATTGGAGGGGGTACTGCTTCCCTGTGCTGCCACTGTCTCCCGGATCATCGTGCCGCTGGCTGAATTGCAGCTTGACGCTACTGCTGCCGGGAGTAACAGCTTCCTGACTGTTGTTGCTGGTGGCTGCCTACTGCTCATTGCCGCCGGAACACTGACCGGCTCGGCAGTGATGCTGGCGGAGGAGTAGTGGCGGTGGGGTGGGGGGTGCCTGCTCCCTTCCCTCGAGCATGCCGCAGTGCAAAAAAATAAATAATAAATAGAGAGCATACCAGGGTGAGAGTCTGTATGGATCACAGTGATTACACGGGGCACAGCATAAGGACACCTTGCTGTGAGGGGCTCTGCCCACACAGATTGCTGCACCCTCTCCGATGTCAGCCGCTGCCCTCTCGTTCTCTGGGCGGCCAGTTCCAGTGTGAGGTAGGAAAGGAAGAGAACACACAGGAGAGCAGCCCTGATATATAACAGAGGTGGAAGTTCTATAGGCAGCAGAGACGGAGACTAGCCAGCCAGTCTCCCAGTGCCCTGATCACTACACGCCGCCAGCACAGCATTACAGGAGGGTCATATAGTGCTGCCCTGAGCTAACAGGTGTGTGTACTAAGTGTACCCCGTACAGTGTGCTGCGCCCTGGTGTCTCTGAGAGGGGTGAGGTCACCGTGCCGCTTTAGTATATGGCTTTTCCTTAGTACTGTACGTTACAGCCCTGCAATAGTAGTGGCAACTCTGCCCTATGTGAACCTGTGAGGTTATTTTCCTATTTACAGAATAACCGGGGAGAAGGCGGCCATATTGCGGCTCTCAAGTGAAGGCCCTCTAGTACACCCCCTGCTGGCGGCCACTGCGCAGGCGCAACAAATTGAAATGCCCTATCTCTATAATGGGGCATATTTCTCTTAATTAAAAAAAACCTGTAACTTTCCGAAAAACCACAACCCCAAAAGGCACTTCACTGGGACATGCTCTATCTAATAAAACAAACCCCAAGTCTTATTTTTATACATACATATACATATATATATATATATATATATATATATATATATATATATATTGGGTAGTGGGGGTATGGCGCCACAGGTATGTGTGAGCAGATAACTATTAAAACAATATATATGTTATTTATAGACACTCCTTTTAAAAATGTAAGGTGTCTGCTATCCCCTAAGTAATCAGCAGTGATAAGCTGCCTTTAAAATGTGAAAAAAAGGGGGGAATAGGGGTACCAGCGACTTACAGTGTCTATCAAATTAAAGTAACTATGAAGAATATAGCAGGATACGGTTTTAGAAAAAGGGTAACAATATATTTATTTATACAATTTATAACATAATGATGGGATAAAAAAGTAGGTAAAAATTTATTTTTTTGATATGCAGTAAAAAAAAAAAGATTTTAAAAACATAAACAGGTAAAAATAGAGTATATAATTTAGCTAGAATCCAAAATCATGTAAAATCAGTAAAAACAATTTCATACTGATAAAAAATATTTCAGGATGATAAAAATAAGAATTTACTTACCGATAATTCTATTTCTCGTAGTCCGTAGTGGATGCTGGGGACTCCGTCAGGACCATGGGGGATTAGCGGCTCCGCAGGAGACAGGGCACAAAAGTAAAAGCTTTAGGACTAGGTGGTGTGCACTGGCTCCTCCCCCTATGACCCTCCTCCAAGCCTCAGTTAGGATACTGTGCCCGGACGAGCGTACACAATAAGGAAGGATTTTGAATCCCGGGTAAGACTCATACCAGCCACACCAATCACACTGTACAACTTGTGATCTGAACCCAGTAAACAGCATGATAACAGAGGAGCCTCTGAAAAGATGGCTCACAACAATAATAACCCGATTTTTGTAACAATAACTATGTACAAGTATTGCAGACAATCCGCACTTGGGATGGGCGCCCAGCATCCACTACGGACTACGAGAAATAGAATTATCGGTAAGTAAATTCTTATTTTCTCTGACGTCCTAAGTGGATGCTGGGGACTCCGTCAGGACCATGGGGATTATACCAAAGCTCCCAAACGGGCGGGAGAGTGCGGATGACTCTGCAGCACCGAATGAGAGAACTCCAGGTCCTCCTCAGCCAGGGTATCAAATTTGTAGAATTTTGCAAACGTGTTTGCCCCTGACCAAGTAGCAGCTCGGCAAAGTTGTAAAGCCGAGACCCCTCGGGCAGCCGCCCAAGATGAGCCCACCTTCCTTGTGGAATGGGCATTTACAGATTTTGGCTGTGGCAGGCCTGCCACAGAATGTGCAAGCTGAATTTTACTACAAATCCAACGAGCAATCGTCTGCTTAGAAGCAGGAGCACCCAGCTTGTTGGGTGCATACAGGATAAACAGCGAGTCAGTTTTACTGACTCCAGCCGTCCTGGAAATATATATTTTCAAGGCCCTGACAACGTCTAGCAACTTGGAGTCCTCCAAGTCCCTAGTAGCCGCAGGCACCACAATAGGTTGGTTCAGGTGAAACGCTGACACCACCTTAGGGAGAAACTGGGGAGGAGTCCGCAGTTCTGCCCTGTCCGAATGGAAAATCAGATATGGGCTTTTGTGAGACAAAGCCGCCAATTCTGACACTCGCCTGGCCGAGGCCAGGGCCAACAGCATGGTCACTTTCCATGTGAGATATTTCAAATCCACAGATTTGAGCGGTTCAAACCAATGTGATTTGAGGAATCCCAGAACTACGTTGAGATCCCACGGTGCCACTGGAGGCACAAAAGGGGGTTGTATATGCAGTACTCCCTTGACGAATGTCTGGACTTCAGGAACTGAAGCCAATTCTTTCTGGAAGAAAATCGACAGGGCCGAAATTTGAACCTTAATGGACCCCAATTTGAGGCCCATAGACACTCTGTTTGCAGGAAATGCAGGAATCGACCGAGTTGAAATTCCTCCGTGGGGGCCTTCCTGGCCTCACACCACGCCACATATTTTCGCCAAATGCGGTGATAATGTTGTGCGGTCACCTCCTTCCTGCTTTGACCAGGGTAGGTATGACCTCTTCCGGAATGCCTTTTTCCCTTAGGATCCGGCGTTCAACCGCCATGCCGTCAACCGCAAGCCGCGGTAAGTCTTGGAACAGACAGGGGTCCTTGCTGAAGCAAGTCCCTTCTTAACGGCAGAGGCCATGGGTCCTCTGTGAGCATCTCTTGAAGTTCCGGGTACCAAGTCCTCCTTGGCCAATCCGGAGCCACGAGTATAGTTCTTACTCCTCTCCGTCTTAAAATTCTCAGTACCTTGGGTATGAGAGGAAGAGGAGTGGAACACATACACTGACTGGTACACCCACGGTGTTACCAGAGCGTCCACAGCTATTGCCTGAGGGTCCCTTGACCTGGCGCAATACCTGTCCAGTTTTTTGTTGAGGCGGGACGCCATCATGTCCACCTTTGGTTTTTCCCAATGGTTCACAATCATGTGGAAGACTTCCGTGTGAAGTCCCCACTCTCACGGGTGGAGGTCGTGCCTGCTGAGGAAGTCTGCTTCCCAGTTGTCCACTCCCGGAATGAACACTGCTGACAGTGCTATCACATGATTTTCTGCCCAGCGAAGAATCCTTGCAGCTTCTGCCATTGCCCTCCTGCTTCTTGTGCCACCCTGTCTGTTTACGTGGGCGACTGCCGTGATGTTGTCCGACTGGATCAGCACCGGCTGACCTTGAAGCAGAGGTCTTGCTAGGCATAGAGCATTGTAAATTGCCCTTAGCTCCAGTATATTTATGTGGAGAGAAGTCTCTAGACTTGACCACGTTCCCTGGAAATTTCTTCCCTGTGTGACTGCTCCCCCAGCCTCTCAGGCTGGCATCCGTGGTCACCAGGATCCAATCCTGAATGCCGAATCTGCGGCCCACTAGTAGATGAGCACTCTGCAGCCACCACAGAAGAGGACACCCTTGTCCTCGGAGACAGGGTTATCCGCTGATGCATCTGAAGATGCGATCCGGACCATTTGTCCAGCAGATCCCACTGAAAAGTTCTTGCGTGAAATCTGCCGAAAGGAATCGCTTCGTAAGAAGCCACCATTTTTCCCAGGACCCTTGTGCAATGATGCACTGACACTTTTCCGGGTTTTAGGAGGTTCCTGACTAGCTCGGATAACTCCCTGGCTTTCTCCTCCGGGAGAAACACCTTTTTCTGGACTGTGTCCAGAATCATCCCTAGGAACAGCAGACGTGTCGTTGGGATCAGCTGCGATTTTGGAATATTTAGAATCCACCCGTGCTGTTGTAGCAGTACCCGAGATAGTGCTACTCTGACCTCCAACTGTTCCCTGGACTTTGCCCTTATCAGGAGATCGTTCCAAGTAAGGGATAATTAAGACGCCTTTTCTTCGAAGAAGAATCATCATTTCGGCCATTACCTTGGTAAAGACCCTCGGGGGTGCCGTGGACAATCCAAACGGCAGCATCTGAAGACTGATAATGACAGTTCTGTACTACGAACCTGAGGTACCCTTGGTGAGAAGGGCAATTTGGGACATGAAGGTAAGCATCCTTGATGTCCAGGACACCATATAGTCCCCTTCTTCCAGGTTCGCTATCACTGCTCTGAGTGACTCCATCTTGAATTTGAACCTTTGTATGTAAGTGTTCAAAGATTTCAGATTTAGAATAGGTCTCACCGAGCCGTCTGGCTTCGGTACCACAAATAGTGTGGAATAATACCCCTTTCCCTGTTGTAGGAGGAGTACTTTGATTATCACCTGCTGGGAATACAGCTTGTGAATTGCTTCCAATACTGCCTCCCTGTCGGAGGGAGACGTTGGTAAAGCAGACTTCAGGAACCTGCGAGGGGGAGACGTCTCGAATTCCAATCTGTACCCCTGGGATACTACCTGTAGGATCCAGGGGTCCACTTGCGAGTGAGCCCACTGCGCGCTGAAATTCTTGAGACGACCCCCCACCGCACCTGAGTCCGCTTGTAAGGCCCCAGCGTCATGCTGAGGACTTGGCAGAAGCGGTGGAGGGCTTCTGTTCCTGGGAAGAGGCTGTCTGCTGCAGTCTTTTTCCCTTTCCTCTACCCCGGGGCAGATATGACTGGCCTTTTGCCCGCTTGCCCTTATGGGGACGAAAGGACTGAGGCTGAAAAGACGGTGTCTTTTTCTGCTGAGAGGTGAGTTGGGGTAAAAAGGTGGATTTTCCAGCTGTTGCCGTGGCCACCAGGTCCGAAAGACCGACCCCAAATAACTCCTCCCCTTTATACGGCAATACTTCCATATGCCGTTTGGAATCCGCATCACCTGACCACTGTCGTGTCCATAAACATCTTCTGGTAGAAATGGACATCGCACTTACTCTTGATGCCAAGGTGCAAATATCCCTCTGTGCATCACGCATATATAGAAACGCATCTTTTAAACGCTCTATAGTCAATAAAATACTGTCCCTGTCCAGGGTATCAATATTTTCAGTCAGGGACTCCGACCACGCCACCCCAGCGCTGCACATCCAGGCTGAGGCAATTGCTGGTCGCAGTATAACACCAGTATGTGTGTATATACTTTTTAGGACATTTTCCAGCTTCCTATCAACTGGCTCCTTGAGGGCGGCCGTATCAGGAGACGGTAACGCCACTTGTTTTGATAAGCGTGTGAGTGCCTTATCCACCCTAGGGGGTGTTTCCCAACGCGCCCTAACTTCTGGCGGGAAAGGGTATAATGCCAATAATTTCTTAGATATCAGCAATTTTTTATCGGGGGAGACCCACGCATCATCACACACTTCATTTAATTCTTCCGATTCAGGAAAAACTACGGGTAGTTTTTTCACACCCCACATAATACCCTTTTTTGTGGTACTTGTAGTATCAGAAATATGCAAAGCCTCCTTCATTGCCGTGATCATGTAACGTGTGGCCCTACTGGAAAATACGTTTGTTTCTTCACCGTCGACACTGGAGTCAGTGTCCGTGTCTGTGTCGACCGACTGAGGTAATGGGCGCTTTAGAGCCCCTGACGGTGTTTGAGACGCCTGGACAGGCACTAACTGACTTGCCGGCTGTCTCATGTCGTCAACAGTTTTTTTGTAAAGTGCTGACACTATCACGTAATTCCTTAAATAAGACCATCCAGTCAGGTGTCTACTCCCTAGGGGGTGACATCACTACTACAGGCAATTGCTCCGCCTCCACACCATTTTCCTCCTCATACATGTCGACACACGCGTACCGACACACAGGACACACACAGGGAATGCTCTGATAGAGGACAGGACCCCACTAGCCCTTTGGGGAGACAGAGGGAGAGTTTGCCAGCACACACCAGAGCGCTATATATGTATAGGGACAACCTTATAAATAAGTGTTTCTCCCTTATAGCTGCTATATATGTTTTTATATGCCAAATTAGTGCCCCCCCCCCTCTCTTTTTTACCCTGTTTCTGTAGTGCAGGACTGCAGGGGAGAGTCAGGGAGACGTCCTTCCAGCGGAGCTGTGAGGGAAAATGGCGCTTGTGTGCTGAGGAGATAGGCTCCGCCCCCTTCACGGCGGCCTTTCTCCCGCTTTTTATGAGGTAAAATGGCAGGGGTTAAATACATCCATATAGCCCAGGAGCTATATGTGATGTATTTTTTACCATAAATAGTGTTTTCATTGCGTCTCAGGGCGCCCCCCCCCCCAGCGCCCTGCACCCTCAGTGACCGGAGTGTGAAGTGTGCTGAGAGCAATGGCGCACAGCTGCAGTGCTGTGCGCTACCTTTCTTGAAGACAAGATGCCTTCTGCCGCCGATTTCTGGACCTCTTCACTCTTCTGGCTCTGTAAGGGGGCCGGCGGCGCGGCTCCGGGACCCATCCATGGCTGGGCCTGTGATCGTCCCTCTGGAGCTAATGTCCAGTAGCCAAGAAGCCCAATCCACTCTGCACGCAGGTGAGTTCGCTTCTTCTCCCCTTAGTCCCTCGATGCAGTGAGCCTGTTGCCAGCAGGACTCACTGAAAATAAAAAAACCTAAGTCTATACTTTTATTCTAAGCAGCTCAGGAGAGCTACCTAGATTGCACCCTTCTCGGCCGGGCACAAAAACCTAACTGAGGCTTGGAGGAGGGTCATAGCGGGAGGAGCCAGTGCACACCACCTAGTCCTAAAGCTTTTACTTTTGTGCCCTGTCTCCTGCGGAGCCGCTAATCCCCCATGGTCCTGACGGAGTCCCCAGCATCCACTTAGGACGTCAGAGAAAATGATGCTTATCTTTTTGAAGATGGAGAGTCAGTGGAGGTACAGCCAACGCGTTTCGTCCTTAGACTTCATCACCCCTTGATGAAGTCTAAGGACGAAACGCGTTGGGTGTACCTCCACTGACTCTCCATCTTCAAAAAGATAAGCATCATTTTTATCATCCTGAAATATTTTTTATCAGTATGAAATTGTTTTTACTGATTTTACATGATTTTGGATTCTAGCTAAATTATATACTCTATTTTTACCTGTTTATGTTTTTAAAATCTTTTTTTTTTTTACTGCATATCAAAAAAAAGATTTTTACCTACTTTTTTATCCCATCATTATGTTATTAATTGCATAAATAAATATATTGTTACCCTTTTTCTAAAACCGTATCCTGCTATATTCTTCATAGTTACTTTAATTTGATAGACACTGTAAGTCGCTGGTACCCCTATTCCCCTATATATATATATATATATATATATATATATATATATGCACACACACTCATGTATATACATGCATATACATGTATACACAAATACACGTATGTACATGTTTATGTATGTATAATACACTGATAGAGTACATTATATTTATGAATTAATTGCTTCCCGATTCTGCAGCATCATCATCAGCACCACCAGTGTTACTCACAGTCACTTCACACTGACTGCTGCACAACACATCACTTAATTTCCGGGCCGCCCGCCACCTGGTGAAGAGACATGGGAGATGAAGGACCAGCAGTGCCACGTTGAGCGGAAGTATTGTGAATTAGTTACCCACACACTCCTTGTGACACCTGCTCCCCGTCTGCCCTCCCACCCGCCGCCTGCCGTCCGGAACCCGCACTGACAAGTAAGTCTCAGCAGAATGTGTCTGCCAGCAGCTCCCAGTCCCTCCTAGAGGAACACTGCCAGTGGTGTGGCGGCCGCGGCACACTAGGACTGAGAGACCGCAGCAGGAGGAAAGCACAGGTGGGCGGGAGGAGAGCATGGGCGGACATCACCACGTCACATTGCAAGGTGACGCCAGTCCCCCCAGTGAGGCCGCCGACGAATGCACTCAGCATAGTATTAGCAGCAGGCAGAGGGGGGGCGGGTGCAGCGGTGGTGGGAGGTACGGAAATGAGCTGCAGGCTAGGCTCCACCGATCACACACTCAGCGATCACTGTGCTACAGCAAGCGTGGCGTGCAGCGGTGCTGGACATTAGGGAGTGCCTGTGCGCACCAGGCACCCCCTGTACGCACGCCTATGCGCTACCACCCCCCATATGCCACACTACATCACTATGCTACAGCCCTTCCATATGCTGCACTTCATAATTACACTATACCCCCCATACAACATACTACATCACCACACTACACTACTCACAATAAAATTAAAACATCCCAGTTCCTAATTCTTAATGAGCTCACGTGAGTTCTCTCCCCAACGGAGCTCCAGACCAAGTAACAATGAAGACACCAGCAGCGTGTAGGGGGCAGGCCTGGTCCACTTGTCAGGAGAGAGCAGTCACAGGAGGGTAAGAAGGGGGCGGGGCCTAGTCCTACAGACTAGGCCCCGCCCCCTTCTTACGGGAGAGAGCACAGACAGGAGAGAGCAAGGTACAGGGGTAGAAGGGGACGGCTGATGTGAAGAAGGGGGCGGGGCCTATTCTTACAGGCTTTCAAAATTCGACTTTAAAATTCGACATTTGACAAATTCGACTTTTCTGCAATGGTACAAATGCGGCAATTCGACAAAAGTATATTCAATTAAAGTTTGTAAATTCGACAACAGTGCTTTTAAACAGTAAATTCGTCATTTTCAATCCGCAACACTTTGCTGGCGGAATCTAATTAAAAAAAATTTAAAAACATGTTTTTTTTTGCTGTTTTTTTTTTTTGGTAATAGCATATCTATTTATATTAGAAGGGATTAGGTACTTGGTTTGTCTTTTTTGGAGGCACAAGTATTATTTATATATTTTTTAAAATATTATTTATTTTTAAATGGAATGTGAAAAATCCAGAAAAAAAATTGCGTGGGTCCCCCCTCCAAAGCATAACCAGCCTCGGGCTCTTCGAGCCGGTCCTGGTTCTAAAAATCCGGGGGGAAAACGGACAGGGGATCCCCCGTATTTTTAAAACCAGCACCGGGCTCTGCGCCTGGTGCTGGTGCAAAAAATACGGGGGACAAAAAGAGTAGGGATCCCCCGTATTTTTTACACCAGCATCGGGCTCCACTAGCTGGACAGATAATGCCACAGCCGGGGGTCACTTTTATACAGTGCCCTGCGGCCGTGGCATTAAATATCCAACCAGGGGTGAAGCCCGAGGCTGTCCCCCCCATCCAAGGGCTGCGGATGGGAGGCTGATAGCCTTGAGAAAATTTAAAGAATATTGTTTTTTCTAGTAGTACTACAAGTCCCAGCAAGCCTCCCCCGCAAGCTGGTACTTGGAGAACCACAAGTACCAGCATGCAGGAGAAAAACGGGCCCGCTGGTACCTGTAGTTCTACTGGGAAAAAAATAAGAATTTACTTACCGATAATTCTATTTCTCGTAGTCTGTAGTGGATGCTGGGGACTCCGTCAGGACCATGGGGTTTAGCGGCTCCGCAGGAGACAGGGCACAATAATAAAAGCTTTAGGATCAGGTTGTGTGCACTGGCTCCTCCCCCTATGACCCTCCTCCAAGCCTCAGTTAGGATACTGTGCCCGGACGAGCGTGCATAATAAGGAAGGATATTGAATCCCGGGTAAGACTCATACCAGCCACACCAATCACACCGTACAACCTGTGATCTGAACCCAGTTAACAGTATGATAACAACGAAGGAGCCTCTGAAAAGATGGCTCACAACAAGAATAACCCGATTTTTGTAACAATAACTATGTACAAGTATTGCAGACAATCCGCACTTGGGATGGGCGCCCAGCATCCACTACGGACTACGAGAAATAGAATTATCGGTAAGTAAATTCTTATTTTCTCTAACGTCCTAAGTGGATGCTGGGGACTCCGTCAGGACCATGGGGATTATACCAAAGCTCCCAAACGGGCGGGAGAGTGCGGATGACTCTGCAGCACCGAATGAGAGAACTCCAGGTCCTCCTCAGTCAGGGTGTGCCCCTGACCAAGTAGCAGCTCGGCAAAGTTGTAAAGCCGAGACCCCTCGGGCAGCCGCCCAAGATGAGCCCACTTCCTTGTGGAATGGGCTTTTACTGATTTTGGCTGTGGCAAGCCTGCCACAGAATGTGCAAGCTGAATTGTACTACAAATCCAGCGAGCAATCGTCTGCTTAGAAGCAGGAACACCCATCTTGTTGGGTGCATACAGGCTAAACAGCGAGTCAGATTTTCTGACTCCAGTCGTCCTGGAAACATATATTTTCAGGGCCCTGACAACGTCAAGTAACTTGGAGTCCTCCAAGTCCCTAGTAGCCGCAGGTACCACAATAGGTTGGTTCATGTGAAAAACAGAAAACACCTTAAGGAGAAATTGAGGACGAGTCCTCAATTCTGCCCTGTCAGAATGAAAAATTAAGTAAGGGCTTTTATATGATAAAGCCGCCCATTCTGACACACGCCTGGCTGAAGCCAGGGCTAATAGAATCTTCACCTTCCATGTGAAATATTTTAATTCCACAGTGGTGAGTGGATCAAACCAATGTGACTTTAGGAAACTCAAAACAACATTGAGATCCCAAGGTGCCACTGGGGGCACAAAAGGAGGCTGTATATGCAGTACCCCTTTTACAAACGTCTGAACTTCAGGCACTGAAGCCAGTTCTTTCTGGAAGAAATTCGACAGGGTCGAAATTTGAACCTTAATGGACCCTAATTTTAGGCCCATAGACAGTCCTGTTTTCAGGAAATGTAGGAAACGACCCAGTTGGAATTCCTCTGTAGGGACCTTCTTGGCCTCACACCACGCAACATATTTTCGCCAAATGCGGTGAAAATGTTTTGCGGTTACATCCTTCCTGGCTTCGACCAGGGTAGGGATGACTTCATCTGGAATGCCCTTTCAGGATCCGGCGTTCAACTGCCATGCCGTCAAACGCAGCCGCGGTAAGTCTTGGAACAGACAAGGCCCCTGCTGGAGCAGGTCCTCTCTTAAAGGTAGAGTCCACGTTTCTTCCGTGAGCATCTCTTGAAGTTCTGGGTACCAAGTCCTTCTTGACCCATCCGGAACCACGAGTATCGTTCTTACTCATCTCCTTCTTATGATTCTCAGTACTTTTGGTATGAGATGCATAGGAGGGAACACATACCCTGACTGGTACACCCACAGTGTTACCAGAGCGTCCACCGCTATTGCCTGAGGGTCCCTTGACCTGGCGCAATATCTGTCTAGTTTTTTGTTCAGGCGGGACGCCATCATGTCCACCTTTGGTTTTTCCCAACGGTTTACAATCATGTGGAAGACTTCCCGCTGAAGTCCCCACTCTCCCGGGTGGAGGTTATGCCTGCTGAGGAAGTCTGCTTCCCAGTTTTCCACTCCCGGAATTAACACTGCTGAGAGTGTTATCACATGATTTTTCGCCCAGCGAAGAATCCGTGCAGTTTCTGCCATTTCCCTCCTGCTTCATGTGCCGCCCTGTCTGTTTACGTGGGCGACTGCCGTGATGTTGTCCCACTGGATCAATACCGGCTGACCTTGAAGCAGAGGTCTTGCTAAGCTTAGAGCCTTGTAAATTGCCCTTAGCTCCAGTATATTTATGTGGAGAGAAGTCTCCAGACTTGATCACACTCCCTGGAAATTTTTTCCTTGTGTGACTGCTCCCCAGCCACTCAGGCTGGCATCCGTGGTCACCAGGACCCAGTCCTGAATGTCGAATCTGCGGCCCTTTCATAGATGAGCACTCTGCAGCCACCGCAGAAGAAAACACCCTTGTCCTTGGAGACAGGGTTATCCGCTGATGCATCTGAAGATGCGATCCGGACCATTTTCCCAGCAGATTCCACTGAAAGGTTCTTGCTTGAAATCTACCGAATGGGATCGCTTTGTAAGAAACCACCATTTTTCACAGGACCCTTGTGCAATGATGCACTGATACTTTTCCTGGTTTTAGGAGGTTCCTGACTAGCTCGGATAACTCCCTGTCTTCTCCGGGAGAAAACATCCTTTTCTGGACTGTGTCCAGAATCATTCCTAGGAACATTAGACGTGTCGTCGGAAAAAGCTGCGATTTTGGAATATTTAGAATCCACTCGTGCTGTCGTAGAACTACTTGAGATAGTGCTACTCCGACCGCCAACTGTTCTCTGGACCTTGCCCTTATCAGGAAAGCGTCCATATTTCTTTTAGGAAGAATCATCATTTCGGCCATTACCATGGTAAAGACCCGGGGTGCCGTGGACAATCCAAACGGCAGCGTCTGAACTGATAGTAACAGTTCTGTACCACGAACCTGAGATACCCTTGGTGAGAAGGGCAAAATTTGGACATGTAGGTAAGCGTCCCTGATATCCAGTGACACCATATCGTCCTGGTTCGCTATCACTGCTCTGAGTGACTCCATCTTGATTTGAACCCTTGTATGTAATTGTTCAAATCTTTTAGATCTCACCGAGCCGTTTGGCTTCAGTACCACAATATAGTGTGGAATAATACCCCTTCCCTTGTTGTAGGAGGGGTACTTTGATTATCACCTGCTGGGAATACAGCCTGTGAATTTTTTCCCAATACTGCCTCCCTGTCGGAGGGAGACGTTGGTAAAGCAGACTTCAGGAACTTGTGAGGGGAAGACGTCTCGAATTTCCAATGTACACCTGGGATACTACGTGTAGGATCCAGGAGTCCACTTGCGAGTGAGCCCACTGCGTGCTGAAACTCTTGAGATGACCCCCCACCGCACCTGAGTCCGCTTGTATGGCCCCAGCGTCATGCTGCGGACTTGGCAGAAGCTGTGGAGGACTTCTGTTCCTGGGAATGGGCTGCCTGCTGCAGTCTTCTTCCCTTTCCTCTAACCCTGGGCAGATATGACTGGCCTTTTGCCCGCCTGCCTTTATGGGTACGAAAGGACTGAGACTGAAAAGACTGTGTCCTTTTCTGCTGAGATGTGACTTGGGGTAACAAAAGTGGATTTTCCAGCTGTTGCCATGGCCACCAGGTCCGATGGACCGCCCCTTTATACGGCAATACTTCCATGTGCCGTCTGGAATCTGCATCACCTGACCACTGTCGTGTCTATAAACATCGTCTGGCAGATATGGACATCACATCTACTCTTGATGTCAGAATGCAAATATCCCTCTGCGCATCTCGCATATATAGAAATGCATCCTTAAAATGCTCTATAGTCAATAAAATATTGTTCCTGTCAAGGGTATCAATATTTTCAGTCAGGAAATCCGACCAAGCCCCCCCAGCGCTGCACATCCAGGCTGAGGCGATTGCTGGTCGTAGTATAACACCAGTATGTGTGTATATACTTTTTAGGATATTTTTTAGCTTCCTATCAGCTGGCTCCTTGAGGGCGGCCGTATCTGGAGACGGTAACGCCACTTGTTTTTATAAGCGTGTGAGCGCCTTATCCACCCTAAGGTGTGTTTCCCAACTCGCCCTCACTTCTGGCGGGAAAGGGTATACCTCCAATAATTTTCTATCGGAGGAAACCCACGTATCATCACACCCTTTAATTTATCTGATTCAGGAAAAACTACAAGTAGATTATTCCCACCCTACATAATACCCTTATTTGTGGTACTTGTAGTATCAGAAATATGTAACACCTCCTTCATTGCCCTTAACATGTAACGTGTGGCCCTAAAGGAAAATACGTTTGTTTCTTCACCGTCGACACTGAAGTCAGTGTCCGTGTCTGTGTCGACCAACTGAGGTAAATGGGCGTTTTTACAAGCCCCTGACGGTGTCTGAGACGCCTGGACAGGTACTAATTTGTTTGCCGGCCGTCTCATGTCGTCAACCGGCCTTGCATCGTGTTGACATTATCACGTAATTCCTAAATAAGCCATCCATTCCGGTGTCGACTCCCTAGAGAGTGACATCACCAATACAGGCAATTTGCTCCGCCTCCTCACCAACATCGTCCTTCTACATGTCGACACACACGTACCGACACACAGCACACACACAGGGAATGCTCTGATAGAGGACAGGACCCCACTAGCCCTTTGGGGAGACAGAGGGAGAGTTTGCCAGCACACACCAAAAAACGCTATAATTATACAGGGACAACCCCTTATACAAGTGTTTTCCCTTATAGCATTTTCACATATGTAATCATATCGCCAAATAAGTGCCCCCCCTCTCTGTTTTAACCCTGTTTCTGTAGTGCAGTGCAGGGGAGAGCCTGGGAGTCTTCCTCACAGCAGAGCTGAGCAGGAAAATGGCGCCGTGTGCTGAGGAGAATAGGCCCCGCCCCCTAAAACGGCGGGCTCTTCTCCCGGAGTTTGTGAGATCTGGCAGGGGTTAAATACATCCATATAGCCTCAAGGGCTATATGTGATGTATTTTAGCCATAAAAAAGGTATAATACATTGCTGCCCAGGGCGCCCCCCCCAGCGCCCTGCACCCTCAGTGACCGCTGGTATGAAGTGTGCTGACAACAATGGCGCACAGCTGCAGTGCTGTGCGCTACCTTATGAAGACTGAAAGTCTTCTGCCGCCTGTTTCTGGACCTCTGGACCTCTTCAACTTCGGCATCTGCAAGGGGGGTCGGCGGCACGGCTCCGGGACGAACCCCAGGGTGAGACCTGTGTTCCGACTCCCTCTGGAGCTAATGGTGTCCAGTAGCCTAAGAAGCAAATCCATCCTTCACGCAGGTGAGTTTACTTCTCTCCCCTTGTAACTTAAACTTTTATTCTAAGCAGCTCAGGAGAGCCACCTAGATTGCACCCTTCTCGGCCGGGCACAAAAATCTAACTGAGGCTTGGAGGAGGGTCATAGGGGGAGGAGCCAGTGCACACCACCTGATCCTAAAGCTTTTATTATTGTGCCCTGTCTCCTGCGGAGCCGCTAAACCCCATGGTCCTGACGGAGTCCCCAGCATCCACTTAGGACGTTAGAGAAATACCCAAATAAAAACAGGACACAGACACCGTGAAAGTATAACTTTATTTCACACCTGCCGACACACACATACTTACCTATGTTGACATGAAGCAGTCGGTCCTCTTCTCCAAGTAGAATCCACGGGTACCTGAAAATAAGATAATTATACTCACCTGATCCAGGTTCCAGATTAAATCCACGTACTTGGCAAAACAACAAACCGAACACCCGGACCAGACTGACTGAAAGGGGTCCCATGTTTACACATGGGACCCCTTTCCACGAATGCAGACATCCGAATCTCGCGAGAATCAGACAGCGGGATGATGACGTTCGTGCGCGCTCGGGCTAGCCGAGCAAGGCGGGAAGGTTCGAACCTGCCTCGGACCCGTGTAAAATGGGTGAAGTTCGGGGGGTTCGGATTCCGACGAACCGAACCCACTCATCACTAGTATGTACGTGTGTGTCAGGTGCCGTGCGCGTACGTACGTGTCAGTGCCGTGCGTGTACGTACGTGTGTGTCAGGTGTCGTGCGTGTACGTGTGTGTGTGTCAGGTGGCGCGTACCTACATGTGTGTATGTCAGGTGCTGTGCATGTGTGTACGTACACGCGTGTGTCAGGTGCCGCGCGTGTACGTGTGTGTGTGCCAGGAGCCGCGCGTGTACATGTGTGTGGGTGTCAGGAGCCGTGCGTATACGTACATACGTGTAGGTGTCAGGTGCCGAGCATATACGTACATACGTGTGTGTGTGTCAGGAGCCGCGCGTGTTCATACATGTGTGTGTGTCAGGAGCCACGCGTGCGTGTGTGTGTGTGTGTCAGGAGCCATGCGTGTGCATACGTGTGTGTGTCAGGTGCCACACGTGTACGTACGTGTGTGTGTGTGTTAAATGCCGCGTGTGTATGTACGTATGTGTGTGCCTGGAGCCGCGCGTGTACATACATGTGTGTGTGTCAGGTGCTGTACGTGTATGTGTGTGTCTCAGGTGCTGCACGTGTATATGTGTGTATCTCAGGTGCTGCATTTGTATGCGTCAGCTGCCACGTGGGTGTCAGGTGTTGAGCGTGTATGTGTTTGTGTCGCATCTGTATGTGTGTGACTGTCAGGTGCTGCGCGTGTATGTGTGTGTCAGGTGCTGCATGTGTATATATGTGTGAGTGGCAGGTGCTGCGTGTGTATACGAGTGTTTGTGAGGTGCTGCGAGTGTATGTGTGTGTTAGGTGCTCTGAGTGTATATGATTGTGTGTCAGGTGCTGTGCGTGTGTGCGTTAAATGCCACATGTATGTATGTGTGTCAGGTGCTGTGTGTGTGTGTGTGTGTGTGTGTGTGTGTGTGGGTGTGTGTGTCAGGTGCTGCATGTCTGTGTGTGTGGGTGTCTCAGGTGCTGCGTGTGTGTGTGTGTGTGTGTCTGTCAGGTGCTGCATGTGTGTGTCAGGTGCTGCATGTCTGCGTGTGTGTGTCAGGCACTGCATGTCTGTGTGTCAGGTGCTGCGTGTGTGTGTCAGGTGCTGCGTATGTGTGTGTGTGTCAGGTGCTGCGTGTCTGTGTTAGGTGCTGCGTGTCTGCGTGTGTGTGTCAGGTGCTGCGTGTCTGCGTGTGTGTGTCAGGTGCTGCGTGTGTGTGTCAGGTGCTGCGTGTCTGCGTGTGTGTGTCAGGTGCTGCGTGTGTGTGTGTCAGGCACTGCATGTCTGTCAGGTGCTGCGTGTGTGTGTGTGTGTGTGTGTCAGGTGCTGTGTGTGTGTGTGTGTGTGTTTCAGGTGCTGCGTGTGTGTGTGTGTCGGGTGCTGCGTGTGTGTGTGTCAGGTGCTGCGTGTCTGCGTGTGTGTGTCAGGAGCTGCGTGTGTGTGTGTCAGGTGCTGCCTGTCTGCGTGTGTGTCAGGTGCTGCGTGTGTGTGTGTGTGTGTCAGGTGCTGCATGTCTGTGTGTCAGGTGCTGTGTGTGTGTGTGTGTCAGGTGCTGCATGTCTGTGTGTCAGGTGCTGCATGTCTGTGTGTGTGTGTGTCAGGTGCTGTGTGTGTGTGTGTCAGGTGCTGTGTGTGTGTGTGTGTGTCAGGTGCTGCGTGTGTGTCAGGTGCTGCGTGTCTGCGTGTGTCAGGTTCTGCGTGTGTGTGTGTCAGGTGCTGCGTGTCTTCGTGTGTGTGTCAGGTGCTGCATGTCTGCGTGTTTGTGTGTCAGGTGCTGTGTGTGTGTCAGGTGCTGCGTGTCTGCGTGTGTGTCAGATGCTGCGTGTGAGTGCGTGTGTCAGGTGCATGAGTGTGAGTGTCAGGTGCGTGTGAGTGTGTGTGTCAGGTGCTGCGTGTGCGTGTGTGTCAGGTGCTGCGTGTGCGTGAGGTGCTGCGTGTGCGTGTGTGTCAGGTGCGTGAGTGTGCGTGTGTGTCAGGTGAGTGTGCGTCAGGTGCGTGAGTGTGTGTGTGTGTCAGGTGCGTGAGTGTGTGTGTGTGTCAGGTGCGTGAGTGTGTGTGTGTGTGTCAGGTGCGTGAGTGTGTGTGTGTCAGGCGCTGCGTGTCTGTGTGTGTCAGGCGCTGCGTGTCTGTGTGTGTCAGGCGCTGCGTGTCTGTGTGTGTCAGGCGCTGCGTGTCTGTGTGTGTCAGGCGCTGCGTGTCTGTGTGTGTCAGGCGCTGCGTGTCTGTGTGTGTCAGGCGCTGCGTGTCTGTGTGTGTGTCAGGTGCTGCGTGTCTGTGTGTGTGTCAGGTGCTGCGTGTGAGTGTGTGTGTGTGTGTCAGGTCCGTGTGAGTGTCAGGTGCTGCGTCTGTGTGTGTGTCAGGTGCTGCGTGTGTGTCAGGTGCTGCGTGTGTGCGTGTGTGTCAGGCGCTGCATGTCTGTGTGTGTCAGGCGCTGCATGTCTGTGTGTGTCAGGCGCTGCATGTCTGTGTGTGTCAGGCGCTGCGTGTCTGGGGAAGGTGGCCGGACACACAGCAGGGAGGGGGGTGGCCGGACACACAGCAGGGAGGGGGGGTGGCCGGACACACAGCGGGGGTGGGGTGGGGGTGGCGGCCGGACACACAGCAGGGGGGGAAGGGGGGGGGCGGACACACAGCAGGGAGGAGGAGGAGGAGGAGGGGGGGTGGCTGGACACACAGCAGGAAGGGGAGGGTGACCGGACACACGGCAGGGAGGGAAGGGGGTAGGGGGTGGCCGGACACAGCAAGAGGAGGGGGGGTGGCCGGACACACAGCAGGGGAGGGGAGGGTGGCCGGACACACAGCAAGGAGGGGGGGTGGCTGGACACACAGCAGGGAGGTGGGGGTGACGGGACACACGGCAGGGAGGGGAGGGGGTGGCCGGACACACAGCAGGGGAGGGGAGGGTAACTGGACACACGGCGGGGGGGGGGGTGGCTGGACACACGGCGGGGGGGGGGTGGCTGGACACACGGCGGGGGTGGGGTGGCTGGACACACGGCGGGGGTGGGGTGGCTGGACACACGGCGGGGGTGGGGTGGCTGGACACATGGCGGGGGTGGGGGGGAAACACGGCGGGGGGGGGTGGCTAGACACACGGCGGGGGGGGTGGCTGGACACACGGCGGGGGGGGGGTGGCTGGACACACGGCGGGGGGGGGTGGCTGGACACACGGCGGGGGGGGGTGGCTGGACACACGGCGGGGAGGGGAGGGTGACCGGACATACGGAAGGGAGGAGGAGGGTGACCGGACACACGGAAGGGAGGAGGAGGTGTGGCCGGACACACAGCAGGGGGGGGGGGGCGGACACAAAGCAGGGAGGGGAGGGGGTGGCCGGACATAGCGGGAGGAGGGGGTTTGGCCGAACACACAGCACGGGAGGGGAGGGTGGCTGGACACACAGCAGGGAGGGCGGGGGGACGGACACACAGCAGGGAGGGCGGCGGGGGGGGACACACAGCAGGGAGGGCGGGGGGTATGGAAGGACACACAGCAGGGCAGACAGGCACATAGCAGGGAGGGCTGGGGGGGGCGGACGGACACACAGCAGGGAGGGGGGGACCTTCGGACACACTGCAGGGCGGGGGGGGGGGGACGGACACACCCGACACACTGCGGGGGGGGGACACACTGCAGGGACGGCGAGGGGAGGGGAGACGGACACACAGCAGGGAGGGCGAGGGGGTGGGGGACGACGGACACACAGCAGGGAGGGAGGGGAGGACTGGTGACCATAGAGACCTTGATAAATATCGCATACTGCAGGGAGGGAGGGCCGGACACAGCAGGAGGAGAAGGAGGGAGGAGTGGCCGGACACAGCTGCCCGAGACGGCTCCTACTGCCAGCCGCACCACAGACGCGGGGAGGAGACGCAGGCAGCAACCGGGGAAGGTCCGGCGGGCGGCCGGGCACACAGCGGGAGGGAGGGCGGACAAGCGGGGGAGAAGTGGAAGCTGGGTACACAGCGGTGGGCTGCCTGACAGAACTCACCCAGTGCTACGCAGCTCCGGCGAGCTCCTCCCGCTTCATGGACCTCAGTGAACTCACGCGCCGGGAACCGCTGGCTGTCCTCCTGCAGCTCCACGTGACTCCTTCCCACTCTGTCTCCTCGTGCCCAACTGCCAGAGCTACTCTGTACACCCCCTGCTGGCGGCCACTGCGCAGCCGCAACAAATTGAAAAGCCCTATCTTTATAATGGGGCATATTTTACTTAATTAAAAAAAAACTGTAACTTCCTGAAAAACCTTAACCCCAAAAGGCACTACACTGGGACATACTCTATCTAGTAAAACAAACCCCAAGTCTTAATTCGTCCTCTATCCTGAGTTATGCCTTCCCAAAACAATCCTCATTCACTCTATGGGAATACGGTGTCAAAAAGCCACAGAGGGAGTGGCAGAAAAAAACTGACAGTTGGAACTTTAGGTTACTCCCAATTCCTCATTTTTTATTATTTTGCCCTGAAATTTGGCATGCAGCACCGGGTGACGATTCTACGCTCCCATGCCAAATTTCAGCTCAGTACGTCCAATCAGTTTTGAGGTGTAGCCCCTCAAACACCATGCCCCCATCTCAGAAGTTCCCTATGGGAGAATTCCGTTTGTTCGATTCAGCCTTAATATAAGGGCACGACCGTGCCCTTATAATAAATATATATATATATATATATATATATATATATATATATATAGATATATATATATAGATATATAATATATGTATGTGGCTGTGTACATATATACACGCGTGTGTGTGTGTGTGTGTGTGTGTGTGTGTGTGTGTGTGTATATATATATATATCTATCATGTGTGTATTACTGGTGTCTGCTGGTCTGAGGGATATCTGTGTTGAATTTGTTTGTTTCTTATTTTTTTTATTTTTCTATTTTATTATATATATATATATATATATATATATATATATATATTATTTATTAATTTTTGGGGGGGGCGCAAAATTTCTGTCTTGTGCCGGTAGTCCTAGTTTCGGCCCTGAGGAGGGGCATAGAGGGAGGAGACAGTTCACACCCTTTGAAAGTCTTAAAGTGCCCATGTCTCCTGCGGATCCCGTCTATACCCCATGGTTCTTAATGTGATCCCAGCATCCTCTAGGACGTATGAGAAAACAAATAACGCACACACGAGGAGGAGAGAACAAAGGAAGCTATAAGGAGGGGAGGGGAGGGGGGGGGGAAGGTAAGGTAGTAAAGGGATATTGGATAAACTACAACCTTATACATATTCATTAATGTACCAGTAGTTAGAAGTAGAAGAGCTCTAACAGAAACCACAAAGCTTATCTAAAGCCACACCACACTGGATATGCCCAATCTCATTTGATCTTTGAAGCAAAGCAGTATTGGACTTTGTTAATACCAAGCAGTCTCCCATCCATGTATTATCAGATTATTTAGGTGTTTTTAAACTACCAACACCCTTTTCTTGGTACTGTACATTTAATTTTTACACATATTCTTTTATGTACCAGAAGTTAGAAGTAGAAGAGCTCTAACAGAAACCACAAGCTCATCTACAGCCACAGCACACTGGATTTGCCCAATCTCTCCTGATCATGGAAGCTGAGCAGTGTTGGTCCTGGTTTTAGTACTTGGATGGGAGACCACCAGGAAATACCAGGAGCTGTGTGTATTTTTACAATACCAACACCGTTCTCTTGATGCATTCCATTTTGAAACATTGGGGCAGATCTATTAAGCCTGGTGAACTGATAAAGTAAAAAAATACAAAAGAATATAACCAGGCGCTAATACATCATCACCATATTCTGGTGATCAAATTACTGGTATTAAAAATTATGTACAAATAATACTGCAATTAATGTATACTTAAGCTGCAGGAGAGAGCTTGACTTGGGGTAAATCAAGTAAAAAAGAACCGGCACTTTAAAGTCTCCGGTAACACTGGAACACTGAACTAATCTCCTCTTGCGCTATAAATAGTATGATATGGCTCAAAGTTCAATAAAAACAAATAAATAATTTCATATATTCTATATTTTTTATTACATATATATATATATATATATATATATATATATACTTTATAATAAACTATTAGACCGGTCAAATAAAATCACTAACAATATATTTGCATAGCTATAGGAGGTGGATCTTAGATAAACTCTGTGCACAGAGAAATTTTCAAAAATAAAAATCAGTCCATATATTGGATTAAAAAATCAATTTACCAGCTGTAATTCGCACCCATGTAGTAGATAATAAGATTTTACTTACCGATAAATCTATTTCTCGTAGTCCGTAGTGGATGCTGGGACTCCGTAAGGACCATGGGGAATAGCGGCTCCGCAGGAGACAGGGCACAAAATAAAAGCTTAAGGATCAGGTGGTGTGCACTGGCTCCTCCCCCTATGACCCTCCTCCAAGCCTCAGTTAGGATACTGTGCCCGGACGAGCGTACATAATAGGGAAGGATATTGAATCCCGGGTAAGACTCATACCAGCCACACCAATCACACCGTACAACTTGTGATCTGAACCCAGTTAACAGTATGATAAACGTAAAGGAGCCTCTGAAAAGATGGCTCACAACAATAATAACCCGAATTTTTTGTAACAATAACTATATACAAGTATTGCAGACAATCCGCACAAGGGATGGGCGCCCAGCATCCACTACGGACTACGAGAAATAGATTTATCGGTAAGTAAAATCTTATTTTCTCTGACGTCCTAGTGCATGCTGGGACTCCGTAAGGACCATGGGGATTATACCAAAGCTCCCAAACGGGCGGGAGAGTGCGGATGACTCTGCAGCACCGAATGAGAGAACTCCAGGTCCTCCTCAGCCAGGGTATCAAATTTGTAGAATTTAGCAAACGTGTTTGCCCCTGACCAAGTAGCTGCTCGGCAAAGTTGTAAAGCCGAGACCCCTCGGGCAGCCGCCCAAGATGAGCCCACCTTCCTTGTGGAATGGGCTTTTACAGATTTTGGCTGTGGCAATCCTGCCACAGAATGTGCAAGCTGAATTGTACTACAAATCCAACGAGCAATCGTCTGCTTAGAAGCAGGAGCACCCAGCTTGTTGGGTGCATACAGAATAAACAGCGAGTCAGATTTTCTGACTCCAGCCGTCCTGGAAACATATATTTTCAAGGCCCTGACAACGTCAAGCAACTTAGAGTCCTCTAAGTCCCTGGTAGCCGCAGGTACCACAATAGGTTGGTTCATGTGAAAAGCAGAAACCACCTTAGGTAGAAATTGAGGACGAGTCCTCAATTCCGCCCTGTCAGAATGAAAAATTAAGTAAGGGCTTTTATATGATAAAACCGCCAATTCTGACACACGCCTGGCTGAAGCCAAGGCTAACAGCATCGACACCTTCCATGTGAGATATTTTAAGTCCACAGTGGAAAGTGGTTCAAACCAATGTGACTTTAGAAAACTCAACACCACATTGAGATCCCAAGGTGCCACTGGAGGCACAAAAGGAGGCTGTATGTGCAGCACCCCTTTTACAAATGTCTGAACTTCAGGTACTGAAGCCAGTTCTTTCTGGAAGAAAATCGACAGGGCCGAAATTTGAACCTTAATGGACCCTAATTTTAGGCCCATAGACAGTCCTGTTTGCAGGAAATGAAGGAAACGACCCAGTTGAAATTCC
Source organism: Pseudophryne corroboree (assembly GCF_028390025.1). Taxonomy (NCBI): domain Eukaryota; kingdom Metazoa; phylum Chordata; class Amphibia; order Anura; family Myobatrachidae; genus Pseudophryne; species Pseudophryne corroboree. The sequence continues at coordinate 137,768,274 of NC_086446.1, forward strand.
TCTGTAGGGGCCTTCTTGGCCTCACACCACGCAACATATTTACGCCAAATGCGGTGATAATGTTTTGCGGTTACGTCCTTCCTGGCTTTGACCAGAGTAGGGATGACTTCTTCTGGAATGCCTTTTTCCCTCAGGATCCGGCGTTCAACCGCCATGCCGTCAAACGCAGCTGCGGTAAGTCTTGGAACAGACAAGGCCCCTGCAGTAGCAGGTCCTTTCTTAGAGGTAGAGGCCACGGTTCGTCCGTGAGCATCTCTTGAAGTTCCGGGTACCAAGTCCGTCTTGGCCAATCCGGAACCACGAGTATAGTTCTTACTCCTCTCCTTCTTATGATTCTCAGTACTTTTGGTATGAGAGGCAGAGGAGGGAACACATACACTGACTGGTACACCCACGGCGTTACCAGAGCGTCCACTGCTATTGCCTGAGGGTCCCTTGACCTGGCGCAATATCTGTCCAGTTTCTTGTTTAGACGTGACGCCATCATGTCCACCTTTTGGTTTTTCCCAACGGTTTACAATCAGGTGGAAGACTTCTGGGTGAAGTCCCCACTCTCCCGGGTGAAGGTCGTGTCTGCTGAGGATGTCTGCTTCCCAATTGTCCACTCCCGGAATGAATACTGCTGACAGTGCTATCACATGATTTTCCGCCCAGCGAAGAATCCTTGCAGCTTCTGCCATTGCCCTCCTGCTTCTCGTGCCACCCTGTCTGTTTACGTGGGCGACTGACGTGATGTTGTCCGATTGGATCAACACCGCCTGACCCTGAAGCAGAGGTTTTGCTTGACTTAGGGCATTGTAAATGGCCCTTAGTTCCAGAATGTTTATATGAAGAGATGTTTCCATGCTTGACCACAGGCCCTGGAAATTCCTTCCCTGTGTGACTGCTCCCCAGCCTCTCAGGCTGGCATCCGTGGTTACCAGGATCCAATCCTGAATGCCAAATCTGCGGCCCTCTAGTAGATGAGCACTCTGCAGCCACCACAGGAGAGACACCCTTGTCCTTGGCGACAGGGTTATCCGCTGATGCATCTGCAGATGCGATCCGGACCATTTGTCCAGTAGATCCCACTGAAATGTTCTTGCATGGAATCTTCCGAATGGAATCGCTTCGTAAGAAGCCACCATTTTCCCCAGGACCCTCGTGCACTGATGCACTGAGACCTGTCCTGGTTTTAGGAGGTTCCTGACTAGCTCGGATAACTCCCTGGCCTTCTCCTCCGGGAGAAACACCTTCTTCTGGACTGTGTCCAGAATCATTCCTAGGAACAGTAGACGTGTCGTTGGAATCAGCTGCGATTTTGGAATATTTAGAATCCACCCGTGCTGACGTAACACTACCTGAGATAGTGCTACTCCGACTTCTAACTGTTCCCTGGATCTTGCCCTTATCAGGAGATCGTCCAAGTAAGGGATAATTGAAATGCCTTTTCTTCGTAGAAGAATCATCATTTCGGCCATTACCTTGGTAAAGACCCGAGGTGCCGTGGACAATCCAAACGGCAGTGTCTGAAACTGATAATGACAGTTTTGTACTACAAACCTGAGGTACCCTTGGTGAGAAGGGTATATCGGGACGTGGAGATAAGCATCTTTGATGTCCAGAGACACCATATAGTCCCCTTCTTCCAGGTTCGCTATCACTGCTCTGAGTGACTCCATCTTGAATTTGAACCTTTTTATGTAAGTGTTCAAGGATTTCAGATTTAAAATTGGTCTCACCGAGCTGTCCGGCTTCGGTACCACAAACAGCGTGGAATAAAACCCCTTTCCTTGTTGCAGGAGGGGTACCTTGATTATCACCTGCTGGGAATACAGCTTGTGAATGGCTTCTAGAACTGCCTCCCTGTCGGAGGGAGACTTTGGTAAAGCAGACTTCAGGAAACGATGAGGGGGAAACGCCTCGAATTCCAGTTTGTACCCCTGCGATACTACCTGTAGAATCCAGGGATCCACTTGCGAGTGAGCCCACTGCGCGTTGAAATTTTTGAGACGGGCCCCCACCATATCTGAGTCTGCTTGTAAAGCCCCAGCGTCATGCTGAAGACTTGGCAGAAGCAGGGGAGGGCTTCTGCTCTTGGGAAGCGGCTGCATGGTGCAGTCTTTTTCCTCTTCCTCTGCCCCGGGGCAGAAAGGAGTGGCCTTTTGCTCGCTTGTACTTATGGGAACGAAAGGACTGAGATTGAAAAGACGGTGTCTTTTTCTGCTGATGTGGAGTGACCTGGGGTAAAAAGGAGGATTTTCCAGCCGTTGCCGTGGCCACCAGGTCCGATAGACCAGCCCCAAATAACTCCTCCCCTTTATACGGCAATACTTCCATGTGCCGTTTGGAATCCGCATCCCCTGACCACTGTCGCGTCCACAACGCTCTTCTGGCAGAGATGGACATAGCACTTACTCTTGATGCCAGGGTGCAAATATCCCTCTGTGCATCACGCATATATAGTAATGCATCCTTTAAATGTTCTATAGTTAACAAAATATTGTCCCTATCCAGGGTATCAATATTCTCAGTCAGGGAATCCGACCATGCGACTCCAGCACTGCACATCCAGGCTGAGGCGATTGCTGGTCGCAGTATAACACCAGTATGTGTGTATATACTTTTTAGGATATTTTCCAGCCTTCTATCAGCTGGTTCTTTGAGGGTAGCCGTATCAGGAGACGGTAACGCTACTTGTTTAGATAAACGTGTGAGCGCCTTATCTACCCTAGGGGGTGTTTCCCAACGCGCCCTAACCTCTGGCGGGAAAGGATATAATGCTAATAATTTTTTAGAAATTAGCTGTTTTTTATCGGGAGAAACCCACGCTTTTTCACACACCTCATTTATTTCCTCTGACTCAGGAAAAAATATTGGTAGTTTTTTCTCACCCCACATAATACCCTTCTTTGTGGTACTTGTAGTGTCAGAAAGGTTCAATGCCTCTTTCATTGCCGTGATCATGTAACGTGTGGCCCTACTGGACATTACGTTTGTCTCGTCACCGTCGACACTAGACTCAGTATCTGTGTCGGGGTCTGTGTCGACCCACTGAGGTAACGGGCGTTTTAGCGCCCCTGACGGTGTCTGAGACGCCTGGACAGGCACTAACTGATTTGCCGGCTGTCTCATGTCGTCAACAGTTTTTTGCAAATTGCTGACATTATCACTTAATTGTTTAAATACAATCATCCAGTCAGGTGTCGACTCCCTAGGGGGTGACATCACCAACGCAGGCAACTGCTCCGCCTCCACATAATTTTCCTCCTCATACATGTCGACACACGCGTACCGACACACAGCACACACACACCGGGAATGCTCTGATAGAGGACAGGACCCCACTTAGCCCTTTGGAGAGACAGAGGGAGAGTCTGCCTGCACACACCCAGCGCTATATATATATATACAGGGATAACCTTATATAAGTGTTATTCCCTTATAGCTGCTGTTAATTATTGTTATTTGCTGCCAAAAATGCCCCCCCTTCTCTTTTTTACCCTGATTCTGAAGCAGGACTGCAGGGGAGAGTCAGGGAGCCGTCCTTCCAGCGGAGCTGTGAGGGAAAATGGCGCTTGTGTGCTGAGGAGATAGGCTCCGCCCCTTCACGACGTCCTTATCTCCCGCTTTTTTGTGTAAAATGGCAGGGGATTAAAATACATCCATATAGCCCAGGAGCTATATGTGATGTATTCTGTTTTGCCACCTAAGGTATTCTGTTATATTGCGTCTCAGGGCGCTCCCCCCCCAGCGCCCTGCACCCTCAGTGACCGGAGTGTGAAGTGTGCTGAGAGCAATGGCGCACAGCTGCGGTGCTGTGCGCTACCTTAGTCTGAAGACAGGATGCCTTCTGCCGCCGATTTCACCGGACCTCTTCGTCTCTTCTGGCTCTGTAAGGGGGACGGCGGCGCGGCTCCGGTGACCCATCCAGGCTGAACCTGTGATCGTCCCTCTGGAGCTAGTGTCCAGTAGCCTAAGAAACCCGATCCACTCTGCACTCAGGTGAGTCCGTTTCTTCTCCCCTTAGTCCCACGATGCAGTGAGCCTGTTGCCAGCAGGACTCACTGAAAAATAAAAATAAAAACCTAACTAAACTTTTATTCTAAGCAGCTCAGGAGAGCCACCTAGATTGCACCCTTCTCGGCCGGGCACAAAAATCTAACTGAGGCTTGGAGGAGGGTCATAGGGGGAGGAGCCAGTGCACACCACCTGATCCTTAAGCTTTTATTTTGTGCCCTGTCTCCTGCGGAGCCGCTATTCCCCATGGTCCTTACGGAGTCCCAGCATCCACTAGGACGTCAGAGAAAACATATTTATAAGTTGTTATATATTGGAATTCCTCAATATGCTGCCACTTGGCAAAGGAGATGATATTGTGCAAAATAACCGCTCCACACTGGAGCCTTACGTGTAGCTTGCACCAGTTGTTATAACACGGGAGAGTCCAATGACAGAAGAGACGGTCTCGGGCTGCGGGAACGGCGCTTCACTGGCGCCTGCTGTGCTGAATAATTACCCGACTTCCAAGCTTTGAGTCCACGCCTCCAAGTGCCGTATGCAGACACCACAATCACGGTTGTGTTCTCCCGATCTCCGTTTAGTCCACGGATATTACCGCTAGATGATGGTATATTTTGGGGCTGCAAATAAGGCTGGTATAAGGGTCCAATGACTCTCCCGTGTTATAACAACTGGTGCAAGCTACACGTAAGGCTCCAGTGTGGAGCGGTTATTTAGCACAATATCATCTCCTTTGCCAAGTGGCAGCATATTGAGGAATTCCAATATATAACAACTTATAAATATGTTATCTACTACATGGGTGCGAATTACAGCTGGTAAATTGATTTTTTAATCCAATATATGGACTGATTTTTATTTTTGAAAATTTCTCTGTGCACAGAGTTTATCTAAGATCCACCTCCTATAGCTATGCAAATATATTGTTAGTGATTTTATTTGACCGGTCTAATAGTTTATTGTAAAGTATATATACATTATATATATATATATATATATATATATATATATATATATATATATATTATATGTAATAAAAAATATAGAATATATGAAATTATTTATTTGTTTTTATTGAACTTTGAGCCATATCATACTATTTATAGCGCAAGAGGAGATTAGTTCAGTGAACTGATAAAGTGCAAGGTGATAAAGTACAAGTCAGTCTGCTCCTAACTGTCATTTTTCAAACCCAGCCTGTGACATGGCAATTAGGAGCTGATTGGCTGGTACTTTATCACCATGCAAATTATCATTTCACCAGGTTTAATAAATCGTCCGCTTATTCATTTATGTACGAGTAGTTAGAAGTAGAAGAACTCTAACAGAAACCACTAAGCTCATCTACAGCCACACCACACTGTATATGCCCAATATCACCTGATTTTAGGCCTGGTTTGTTCTTGGATGTGAGACCACCTGGGAATACCAGGTGCTGTAGGTAGTTTTATACTACCAACACCGTTCTCTTGATGCATTCTATTTTGAAACTTATTCATTGATGTTGAAGTTAGAAACAGCAAAAATCATCTACAGCCGCATCACACTGGATATGTCCAATCTCATCTGATGATGGAAGCTAAGCAGTGTTGTGCCTGGTTTGTTTTTGGATTTCAAGTCCTGCCTTCTGGTTTGGCCATGGCACCTCGGATATTTACCAAGGTCATGGCCGTGATGACGACCCTTCACCATCAGAGAATCAGGATCCTGCCAAATCTGGACGACTTGCTGATCCTGGTGAACTCCCAAGAGGTTCTCCACAGTTATCTGGAACTGGCGGTCCAATTCCTACAAGTCCACGGGTGGCTCATCAACTGAAAAAAGTCCTCGCTGGTCCCTGCTCGGAACATGGTGCACCTAGGGGCACTGCTGGACACACACAGCCAACAATTGTTTCTGTCTCCAGAGAAAGTCCTGAAAATTCAGGACAGTATCTTTCTCTCTCGCCCAAGAGTGTTGATACACACGGCGATGCAAGTACTAGACCTCATGGTGTCGGCTTTCGATATGGTAGAGTACGCTCAATTTCATTACCGCCCTCTGCAGAGGTTAATCCTCTCCAAGTGGGACGGCCTGCCTCATCGGATAATGTCTCAAATGATCTCCTTGACTCCGGAGGTTCGTCTGACACTGAGCTGGTGGCTAGGGACCAACAGTTGAGCAGGAGCCATCCCTTCTGGATCTCCAGCTGTGTCCTCCTGACAATGGATGCCAGTCTTTTGGGCTGGGCCACGGTGTTGGAGCAACACTTTCTCCAGGGTCGGTGAACCAGGGAGGAATCTCTCCTCCTGATATACATTCTGGAATTGCAGGCAGTGTTCAATTAATTGACACTGGCCCTGCCTCTAGTACAGAACAGGCCTGTTCAAGTACAATCTGACAACGCCACCACGGTAGTGTACACAAATCATCAAGGCGGCACTCGAAACTTGGCGGCACTCGAAACTGCATGGCAAAGCTGGAAGTATCAAAAATCCTCCATTGGGTAGAATGTCATCTGACAGCAATATCGGCAGTGTTCATTCCCGGAGTCCTCAACTGGGAAGCGGATTTCCTCAGTCGTCAGGACGTTCACGCTGGAGAGTGGAGAGGCCGCAGCAGAAATGTCTGCACTGGTGTCAGTAGGTGACTGAGGCAGGGATGATTGGGAGATAGTGGGTGACTGAAGCATGTATGAGTGGGAGATAGTGGGTGACTGAGGCCGGGGTGACTGGGAGATAGTGGGTTACTGAGGGAGGGGTGATAGGAAGGGGTTGGGTAAGTATGGGAAGAAAGTGGGTGACAGGGATAATAAATGACTAAGGCAGGGGTGATAGGGAGATAGTGGATGATTGTGCAGGGGTGACAGGGATAGTGGCTGACTGAGGCAGGGGTGACTGGGAGATAGTGGGTGACTGAGGCAGGGTTGATAGGGATAGTGGGTGACTGAAGCAGGGGTGACAGTGGGTGACTAAAGCAGGGGTGACTGGTATAGTGGGTGACTGAGGCAGGGATCGCAGGTATTGTGGTTGACTGAGGCAGCGGTGACTGGGAGATAGTGGGTAACTGAGGCAGGGGTGACAGGGAAAGTGTGTGACTCAGGCAGGGGTGACAGGGAGATAGTGGGCAGCATATCTCTGCCTCACTGCAGCAGCACATTCCTGCTTCAATGACAGCAGCACATCCCTGCCTCGCTGACAGCAGCACATCCCTGCCTCGCTGACAGCAGCACATTTCTGCCTCGCTGACAGCAGCACAGCACTGCTTCGCTGACAGCAGCACATCACTGCTTCACTACCAGCAGCACATCCCTGCCTCACTGGCAGCAGAACATCCCTGCCTTACTGACAGCTGTATATAGGGCCTAATTCAGACCTGATCCCTGCTGTGCATATTCACACAACAGGAGATCAGGTCTGAAGTGCGTGTGTGCTGGTGCCGCAGTGCACCGGCACATGCCAGAGATGCGATCAGCCGCATCACACTGGATATGTCCAATCTCATCTGATGTTGGAAGCTAAGCAGTGTTGTGCCTAGTTAGTTTTTGGATTTCAGGTCCTGCCTTCTGGTTTGGCCACGGCACCTCGGAAATTCACCAAGGTCATGGCCGTGATGACGACCCTTCACCATCGGTGGACCAGGGAGGAATCTCTCCTCCCGATAAACATTCTGGAATTGCAGGCAGTGTTCAATTCATTGACACTAGCCCTGCCTCTAGTACAGAACAGGCCTGTTCAAGTACAATCGGACAACGCCACCACGGTAGTGTACACAAATCATCAAGGCGGCACTCGAAATTGCATAGCAAAGCTGGAAGTATCAAAAATCCTCAATTGGGTAGAACGTCATCTGCCAGCAATATCGGCAGTGTTCATTCCCGGAGTCCTCAACTGGGAAGCGGATTTCCTCAGTCGTCAGGACGTTCACGCTGGAGAGTGGAGAGGCCGCAGCAGAAATGTCTGCACTGGTGTCAGTAGGTGACTGAGGCAGGGATGACTGGGAGATAGTGGGTGACTGAAGCATGTATGAGTGGGAGATAGTGGGTGACTGAGGCCGGGGTGACTGGGAGATAGTCAGTGACTAAGGCAGGGGTGATAGGGATATAGTGGATGACTGTGGCAGGGGTGACAGGGACAGTAGGAGACTGAGGCAGGAGTGACAGGGATAGTGGGTGACTGAGGCAGGGGTGATAGGGTGACAGTGGGTGACTGAGGCAGGGGTGACAGGGATAGTGGGTGACTGAGGCAGGGGTGATATGGAGATAGTGGTTGACTGAGGCAGGGGTGACAGAGATAGTGGGTGACTAAAGCAGTGGTGACTGGTATAGTGGGTGACTGAGGCAGGGGTCGCAGGTATAGTGGTTAACTGAGGCAGCGGTGACTGGGAGATAGTGGGTAACTGGGGCAGGGGTGACAGGGAAAGTGTGTGACTCAGGCAGGGGTGATAGGGAGATAGTGGGCAGCAGATCACTGCCTTGCTGACAGCAGCACATCCCTGCTTCACTGACAGCAGCACATCCCTGCCTCATTGACAGCAGCACATACCTGCCTCACTTATAGCAGCACATCCCTGCCTTACTGACAGCAGCAGATCACTGCCTCACTGACAGCAGCAGATCACTGCCTCACTGACAGCAGCAGATCACTGCCTCACTGGCAGCAGCAGATCCCTGCCTCACTGGCAGCAGCAGATCCCTGCCTCACTGGCAGCAGCAGATCCCTGCCTCACTGGCAGCAGCAGATCCCTGCCTCACTGGCAGCAGCAGATCCCTGCCTCACTGGCAGCAGCAGATCCCTGCCTTACTGACAGCTGTATATAGGGCCTAATTCAGACCTGATCTCTGCTGTGCATATTCACACAACAGGAGATCAGGTCTGAAGTGTGTGTGTGTGCTGGTGCCGCAGTGCACCGGCACATGCCAGAGATGCGATCAGCATCTCTGCCCAGTGAGCGCCTCTGCCAACACATACTTATCTTGCATATGAGATCTCTTGATCATAAAGATAGTTCTCACAGGGTGAGGTTCATCCATTACATTTTAAAGTAGGAAGGTACAAATTACATATTCAAATTACATATATGTGCTGGATTCAAATGTTTTCCCCCCTTCCTTTCTCAATTGTGCCCATCAGCAGCTATTTTAATGTTGCTGCCAATGGGTGACACATTCATTTCTTCTGTGGGGTACACTGGACTCCACAAGGATTCACATTGGGGTGTAGAGTAGGATCTTGATCTGAGGCACCAACAGGCTCAAAGCTTTTGACTGTTCCCAAGATGCTCAGCGCCCCCTGCTCTATAACCTCGCTTCCATGAACAGGGAGCTCAGTTTGTAGTTGGTGCCTTCAGTAGCAGGCCACTTAACAGGGGGCTGCCTCAGGCAGCCTATTCTTAGCTATTAATTTTGACAAGAAAAGAAGAACTTTTTTTATAAGAATCTACAAGGGCTGCAGCAGGCTAGGTCTAATAGACATCTTTACTGCAGCTCCATCACTCCCAGCGGCGCAGTATACTCCCGTGCCCTGGTTGCTGGGTCACTGCAGCGGAGGCTCTGGTTTCTTCCTAAGGTCAGTCACACACACACCGCCCTCCGGGATCACGAGGCCGCTGATGAAAGGGAGGAAAGGGGCTTCTGTGCCCACACTATACCGAGATCCAGCGTGGCTGTAGGGGGCGGGCCGTGTACGCACTGGCGTGGACACTGATTACTGGGCAGCCGCTCCACTAGCCACCAGGGACAGTTAAGGAGCACAGCTCTGGGGGTTTTTCTCTTATATTAACCCCATTTTGTACTACCTGCAGTGCTTTGCGATAGGTAATAGAGCCTGATTCAGGTTGGATTGTAATCGCAATAAGCAATCCAACTGCAAAAATTGCTAAGAGCATACGCATGCGCCTGCATTTTCTGTGGCACCCCGCAGATAATGCGATCACCTCTGACTGTCAATCGGTGCGGGGGGGGGGGGGGGTCAGCAACAATCCATTTCAAAGTCGGAGATGGAGCGGTGCAGGGGCAGGGCTACAAAATGGGGTCGGCAACGGAGAAACATGAGGCGTGGTCAGAGCGGCTGCATGACATCACATGCAGCCGCTGCGATCACAAAAATGGTGGCGGCTTCCTGCGCACACGTACAGTCTGCACCAACAGGAGGCTAACCCATTTTTTATGATCACGCTGAACTGCACTGAGACTGCAATTTCAGCGTGGTCAAGAAGGGAGGCGGCATGCTGGGTGGCCATGCCCTGTGATGGGTGGCCCCAGCATGCGAACCAAAGGATTGCAAATTCTGTTACTTAGCAGAATTTGCAATCCTTACTGAATTAGGCCCATTGATTACAAAATTGTAAACAATATTTGAAGTTTTTCTTCAGGGACTAACACAAAAGATGCTTGGGGCTACTAACACATGGGTAAGCCACGTAAAGCTTCCCATGGGTCAGTGGCATCACAACAGGGTTGCGGCACACACCCGAGTGTCACCCGCCAAGGGGGGTGACACCAAAGTGCCGGCTCTTCTTCAGTGACAGAATATGGGTGTTTCACTGTGACATTACGTGCAACACCCAGTTTCTGTCACTGTGCAGGAGCCAGCACCACTCACACACAGGGTCCCCGGGTGCAGCCCCCAACCCCCGGGATACCCGGAGCAACAAAATGGTGATTCAGGCCACGCCCCTACCTATGAGACCATGCCTCCTTTTTACCATTGCGCTGCTTATCTGCGCGCACTGCATTACAATCTCCTTCGCCACCTCTCTGGGTGTCACCAGTGATAGTGACACCTCTGCCATGCTTGTAGCAGCTGGTCCTAAGATCTACGCCTCCAGCCCTGAGTGTTTGCCCATGTGACTTGTTGATCATCATAGCGAAGCAGATGCTTACAGAAAACTGCAGGGGCTTAGATTGAAAAGAAAAACATTGATGAACCCATCATTTCAGAGACAGGGTCTGCCACACGACTGACTGAAATGACTGGTTGGTTTGTGCCCCCACCAAAAAAGAATCAATCAATCAATCAATCAATCTCTCCTTGCACAAACTGGCTCTACAGAGGCAAGATGTCCACCTCATCATCCTCCGATTCCTCACCCCTTTCACTGTGTACATCCCCCTCCTCACAGATTATTAATTCGTCCCCACTGGAATCCACCATCTCAGATCCCTGTGTACTTTCTGGAGGCAATTGCTGGTGAATGTCTCCACGGAGGAATTGATTATAATTCATTTTGATGATCATCATCTTCTCCACATTTTCTGGAAGTAACCTCGTACGCCGATTGCTGACAAGGTGAGCGGCTGCACTAAACACTCTTTTGGAGTACACACTGGAGGGAGGGCAACTTAGGTAGAATAAAGCCAGTTTGTGCAAGGGCCTCCAAATTGCCTCTTTTTCCTGCCAGTATACATACTGACGTGCCTACCTGGATGCAGTCACTCATATAATTCTCCACCATTCTTTCAAAGGTGACAGAATCATATGCAGTGACAGTAGACGACATGTCAGTAATCGTTGCCAGGTCCTTCAGTCCGGACCAGATGTCAGCACTCACTCCAGACTGCCCTGCATCACCGCCAGCGGGTGGGCTCGGAATTCTTAGCCTTTTCCTCGCACCCCCAGTTGCGGGAGAATGTGAAGGAGGAGCTGTTGACGGGTCACGTTCCGCTTGACTTGACAATTTTCTCACCAGCAGGTCTTTGAACCTCTGCAGACTTGTGTCTGCCGGAAAGAGAGATACAATGTAGGTTTTAAATCTAGGATCGAGCACGATGGCCAAAATGTAGTGCTCTGATTTCAACAGATTGAATCCTGGTTAAGCGAATTAAGGGCTCCATCCACAAGTCCCACATGCCTAGTGGAATCGCTCTGTTTTAGCTCCTCCTTCAATGTCTCCAGCTTCTTCTGCAAAAGCCTGATGAGGGGAATGACCTGACTCAGGCTGGCAGTGTCTGAACTGACTTCACGTGTGGCAAGTTCAAAGGGTTGCAGAACCTTGCACAACGTTGAAATCATTCTCCACTGCGCTTGAGTCAGGTGCATTCCCCCTCCTTTGCCTATTTCGTGGGCAGATGTATAGGCTTGAATGGCCTTTTGCTGCTCCTCCATCCTCTGAAGCATATAGAGGGTTGAATTCCACCTCGTTACCACCTCTTGCTTCAGATGATGGCAGGACAGGTTCAGGAATGTTTGGTGGTGCTCCAGTCTTCGACATGCGGTGGCTGAAGGCAGAAAGTGGCCCGCAATTCTTCGGGCCACCGACAGCATCTCTTGCACGCCCCTGTTTTTTAAATAATTCTGCACCACCAAATTAAATGTATGTGCAAAACATGGGACGTGCTGGAATTTGCCCAGATGTAATGCACGCACAATATTGGTGGCGTTGTCCGATGTCACAAATCCCCAGGAGAGTCCAATTGGGGTAAGCCATTCTGCGATGATGTTCCTCAGTTTCCGTAAGAGGTTGTCAGCTGTGTGCCTCTTATGGAAAGCGGTGATACAAAGCGTAGCCTGCCTAGGAACGAGTTGGCAATTGCGAGATGCTGCTACTGGTGCCGCCGCTGCTGTTCTTGCTGCGGGGGGCAATACATCTACCCAGTGGGCTGTCACAGTCATATAGTCCTGAGTCTGCCCTGCTCCACTTAACCACAGACAAGTGGACATTGGGTACAACTGCATTTTTTAGGACACTGGTGACTCTTTTTCTGAGGTCTGTGTACATTTTCGGTATCGCCTGCCTAGAGAAATGGAACCTAGAGGGTATTTGGTACCGGGGACACAGTACCTCAATCAAGTGTCTAGTTGCCTGTAAATTAACGATGGATACCGGAACCACGTTTCTCACCACCCAGGCTGACAAGACCTGAGTTATCCGCTTTGCAGCAGGATGACTGCTGTGATATTTCATCTTCCTCGCAAAGGACTGTTGGACAGTCAATTGCTTACTGGAAGTAGTACAAGTGGTCTTCCGACTTCCCCTCTGGGATGACGATCGACTCCCAGCAGCAACAACAGCAGCGCCAGCAGCAGTAGGCGTTACACTCAAGGATGCATCGGAGGAATCCCAGGCAGGAGAGGACTCGTCAGACTTGCCAGTGACATGGCCTGCAGGACTATTGGCTCTCCTGTCTAAGGAGGAAATTGACACTGAGGGAGTTGGTGGTGTGGTTTGCAGGAGCTTGGTTACAAGAGGAAGGGATTTAGTGGTCAGTGGACTGCTTCCGCTGTCATCCAAAGTTTTTGAACTTGTCACTGACTTATGATGAATGCGCTGCAGGTGTCGTATAAGGGAGGATGTTCCGCGGTGGTTAACGTCCTTATCCCTACTTATTACAGCTTGACAAAGGCAACACACGGCTTGACACCTGTTGTCCGCATTTGTGTACAGGATGCATACCTTCATGTCCCCATTTATCCACCTCATCAGGCGTACCTCAGATTTGCGGTACAGGACTGTCATTGCCAATTTCAGACGTTGCTGTTTGGTCTCTCCATGGCCCTGAGAATTTTCACCAAGGTAATGGCGGAAATGATGGTGCTCCTGTGCAAGCAAGGTGTCACAATTATCCCGTACTTGGGCGATCTCATAAAAGCGAGATCAAGAGAGCAGTTGCTGAACAGCGTATCACTTTTGTCACGATCCGGGTATCTGGACGCCATTTCTTACCCATCCGATGCCTCCTAAGGCTGGCTCAGTGCTCCAGGACCGGATCCCATCTGTTATCCTGATGTGTACATTCCTGTATCCTCTCCTGTCACTCTGGGACGCTGTCACAGTAAACGCCATATTACACCTGGCATGGCGTCTCCCGGGGCCTCCGCCGCCGTCCCTGAACTTCTGCATGCAGAGTGTCTGAGTGGCGATTACGTCAGCCGCGGCCTCCGCTGTGTCCGCGTGGTTGGATGTGCATCGGTCAGCCTGGCGCCTCCTGTCTCCAGTGGCCGGCGCCGCCATTACTGTTTTCATTACCACATGGATTACAAACCAAACTTCCCTCCAAGTGTCTGCATGGGCGCAGCCATCTTGGATTCTGTCAGCTGATCATTTACTCCAATCTGTTGTCAGTATTGTTAATCTGCATAATTGCCTAGCCAATCCCTTCCTTGCTGCAGGTATAAATACACTGTGCCTGAGCAAGGAAGGCGTCAGTGCTTTGGTTGTCAAACCTAGTTCCTGTTTGTCTCTCTCCTGTGATTGTCTTCCAGGTTCCAGCTCCTGTCTCAAGACTTCCACCATAGAGACCCGCACCAGCATTCCACCTGCGGTGTAGCCTGACTCTCCGATCCATTGTGGATTCATCTGTTTCCAGCTACAACATTACCTGCTTCCAGCCCAGCTTCCAGCAGAGTACAGCTTCTCTTAAAGGGCCGGTGTCCTTTCTACACTTTACCACTCTCCACCGGTATTATTATTTCTCCGCTCTCAAGTTCTACATTTCATTCATATTGCATCGCTCTCAAGCTTCATTTATTATTTAACTGGTTCCAGCCAGTATCCACTCCGTGCTAACAACAGTCTGGTTCCAGCCAGTATCCACAGCAGCCGTTTTATCTTCAGCAACCCAGCTTTTCCTGGAACACCAGCTGGTACAATCCTGGGTTATCTCCATTGCTACAGTCGGGCCTGGTAAGGACTTTCCATCTAGAAGATTATAAGAACTATCTCACACTACCAGTGCCCTGTGGCTCCTGCCACCCTGTAGTACCCAGGAACTGTATTTATTCTTTGCTGACTTTTATGTTTTCTTTTACTGCTGCTGTGTTGCGGAGTTGTCATAATAAACATCATTGACTTTTATCCAAGTTGTCGTGGTCACGCCTTCGGGCAGTTATTATTCATGTTACTTACATGTCCAGGGGTCTGATACAACCTCCCAGGTTCCGGTACATCTCAGCCCCTACAACTGAGGCTGCCTCCCGTCAGCTCAGGCCCTCAGTTGTGACAGTAAGCACTGACCTAATGAATCCAGCCGGAGACCAGGATCAAGCGGCCAGGCCGATGCAAGAACTGGCAGCCCGACTAGAACATCAGGAGGCTGCACAGGGCCACATCATCCGCTGTCTCCAGGATTTCTCTACTCGGCTGGATGGGATTCAGACAACTCTCTGTGGATCAGGCGCGTCTGGTGCGTCAACCACAGTGACTCCAGCTATAACCCCACCCACCTTACCCATTTCTGCTCCACGTCTTCATCTTCCAACGCCAGCAAAATTTGACGGATCTCCAAGATTCTGCAGGGGATTTCTCAACCAGTGTGAGATTCAGTTTGAGCTACAACCTGGCAATTTTCCCAGTGACCGTACAAAAATTGCCTACATTATTTCTCTTCTCAGTGGCTCAGCCCTTGATTGGGCATCACCGTTATGGGAGAGGTCCGACACCCTGCTATCTTCCTACACTGCCTTCGTGTCAACATTCAGGCGCATCTTCGACGAGCCAGGCCGGGTAACCTCAGCTTCATCCGAGATTCTCCGTTTACGCCAGGGGTCACGTACTGTAGGACAATATCTGATACAGTTCCAGATCCTGGCATCCGAACTGGCATGGAACGACGAGGCCCTGTATGCTGCATTCTGGCATGGCTTATCTGAGCGTATTAAAGATGAGTTAGCTACCAGAGACTTACCCTCTAAGTTAGATGAGCTAATCTCACTCTGCACGAAAGTTGATTTACGTTTCAAAGAGAGAGCAACTGAGCGTGGAAGATCATCTGCTCTAAAATCTTCTGCTCCTCCTCCTCGTCAACTGTCACCAACTAAAGATGAGCCCATGCAAATTGGCCGTTCCCGTTTAACGCCTGCTGAGCGCCGAAGACGTCTCTCCGAGTCTCTCTGTCTTTATTGTGCAGCTCCGTCTCACACCATTAATGCCTGTCACGAATGTCCGGGAAAACTCCAAACCCTAGCTCGCCAAGGAGAGGGCCGGCTAGGAGTAATGATCTCCTCAAGATTGTAATCTCCCAGTCTCGCTTCAAGTTGCTCAACGTTATCGGAACGTCATTGCCCTCCTGGATTCCGGAGCAGCTGGGAACTTTATTACTGAAGCCTATGTTAAACGGTGGTCTCTACCCACCGAGAGACTTCCTTCGTCCATTTCTTTAACTGCCGTGGATGGCAGCAAAATTTTTGATGCAGTTATTTCTTTAAGGACTCTACCAGTTCGTCTGAGAGTGGGAGTTCTTCATTCCGAACTTATTTCTTTTTTAGTGATTCCAAGAGCCACACATCCTGTGGTCCTGGGCCTTCCATGGCTCCGTCTTCACAATCCTACAATTGATTGGACGACTACGCAAATCCTGGCATGGGGTTCCTCCTGTGCTGAGACATGTTTGTTTAAAGTATTGCCTGTCTGTTCTTCCTCCCCCAGGTCGTCTGATGTTCCACCTCCTCCATATCAAGATTTCACGGATGTGTTCAGTAAAGCTTCTGCTGATATCCTTCCTCCTCATAGAGAATGGGACTGCCCGATTGATCTCGTTACAGGGAAGGTTCCACCTCGAGGCCGAACTTATCCGTTGTCTCTGCCTGAGACGCATTCTATGGAGGAATACATTAAAGAGAACCTAGCAAAGGGGTTCATTCGACCTTCTTCCCCAGCCGGCGCAGGCTTCTTTTTTGTAAAAAAGAAAGATGGTGGTCTGCGGCCGTGCATCGACTACAGAGGTTTGAACGACATTACCATCAAGAACCGTTATCCTTTACCCCTGATTACTGAGCTCTTTGACAGAGTTAGCGGAGCTACCATCTTTACAAAGCTGGACTTGAGAGGTGCATACAATCTCATCCGGATCCGTGAGGGTGACGAGTGGAAGACCGCCTTTAACACCCGTGACGGACATTATGAGTACCTCGTCATGCCCTTCGGATTGAGCAATGCTCCAGCTGTCTTCCAGCATTTTGTCAATGAGATCTTCAGAGACATTCTATACCGTCATGTCGTGGTCTATCTAGACGATATCCTCATTTTTGCCAACGATTTAGAGGAACATCGTTTTTGGGTTAAAGAGGTTCTGTCCCGTCTCCGTGTCAATCATCTCTATTGCAAATTAAAGAAATGCGTCTTTGAAGTCAAGTCCATTCCGTTTCTAGGGTACATTGTGTCCGGTTCCGGACTAGAGATGGATCCTGAGAAACTACAAGCAATCCAAAATTGGCCGATACCCTTAACCCTCAAAGGGGTCCAGAGGTTCTTGGGGTTCGCCAACTATTACCGAAAGTTTATACGAGACTTTTCCACCATTGTGGCGCCTATTACTGCTTTCACTAAGAAGGGTGCTAACCCGTCCAAGTGGTCTGAAGAAGCCATGCAAGCATTTCATCTTTTAAAACAAAGGTTCATCTCTGCGCCTGTTCTGAAACAGCCTGACATCGACTCTCCTTTCATCTTAGAGGGGGATGCCTCCTCCGTTGGAGTAGGAGCGGTGTTATCTCAGAGGGCTAAAGATGGCCATTTACACCCTTGCAGTTTCTTCTCCCGGAAGTTCTCCCCAGCTGAGCGCAACTATGCCATTGGCGACCAGGAGTTGCTAGCCATCAAGCTTGCTCTAGAAGAGTGGAGGTATCTGTTGGAGGGAGCTTCTCATTCAATCACCATACTTACAGACCACAAGAACCTTTTATATCTGAAAGGCGCACAATGTCTCAACCCTCGTCAGGCCAGATGGGCACTTTTCTTTTCCAGGTTCGACTTTAAACTCCAGTTCTGTCTGGGCTCTCAGAATCGCAAGGCCGATGCCCTTTCCCGCTCATGGGAGCAAGAAAATGAGTCAGAGTCTTCAGACAAGCATCCTATTATAAATCCGTTGGCATTCTCCACGGTAGGGATGGACTCTACGCCCCCATCAGGGAAAAGTTTTGTGAAACCGATGCTAAGGAAGAAGCTCATGCATTGGGCCCATGCTTCCCGTTTTGCCGGACATACAGGTATCCAAAAAACCCTGGAGTTTATCTCTAGGTCCTATTGGTGGCCAACTCTGAAAAAGGACGTCTTGGAGTTTATTGCATCTTGCCCAAAGTGTGCTCAACATAAGGTATCCCGCCAGTCGCCTGCGGGGCAACTGGTTCCACTATCTGTTCCCCGTCGACCTTGGACCCATTTGTCGATGGATTTTATTACAGATTTACCCATGTGCAACAAGTTCAATACCATCTGGGTGGTAGTTGACCGGTTCACCAAGATGGCACATTTCATTCCTCTCACCGGTCTTCCGTCAGCTTCCAAGTTGGCTCAAGTATTCATACAAGAGATCTTCCGACTCCACGGTCTTCCTGAAGAAATTATCTCAGATCGAGGAGTTCAATTCACAGCCAAATTCTGGCGAAGTTTATGTCAAGTCATTCAAGTCAAGCTAAAGTTTTCCACGGCTTACCATCCTCAGACCAATGGTCAAACCGAGAGGGTGAATCAGGACTTGGAGGCCTTCCTCCGCATCTATGTGTCCTCCTCTCAAGATGACTGGGTTCAATTACTTCCCTGGGCCGAGTTCTGTCATAACAACCAGTATCATTCTTCATCTGCTTCAACCCCATTCTTCACTAACTTTGGATTCCACCCTAAAGTCCCTGAGTTCCAACCGCTTCCAGCAACTTCTGTTCCCGCAGTGGATATCACCTTGCATCAGTTTGCCAATATCTGGAAGAGCGTACGATCAGCTCTGCTCAAGGCATCGTTCAGGTACAAGAAGTTTGCGGATAAGAAGCGTCGAGCAGTTCCTGCTCTCAAGGTGGGTGATCGGGTATGGTTATCCACGAAGAATTTGAGGTTAAGAGTTCCCAGTATGAAGTTTGCACCTCGCTATATCGGTCCTTTCAAGATTGAACAAGTCATCAATCCTGTTGCTTACAGACTCCAGTTGCCTTCCTTCTTAAAAATACCCAGGACATTCCATGTTTCCCTGTTGAAACCGCTGATCTTGAATCGGTTTCATTCCTCACTTCCTCCAACTCCGAAAGTCCAAACTCAACGAGGCGTTGAGTATGAAGTGGCCAAGATCCTGGACTCACGTCACAGTTACGGTCAACTACAATATCTTATTGACTGGAAGGGTTATGGTCCGGAGGAACGTTCATGGACCAATGCTTCTGATGTCCATGCTCCTGCCTTGGTCCGGAGATTCCATTCCAAGTTTCCTCAAAAGCCAAAGAAGTGTCCTGGGGCCACTCCTAAAGGGGGGGGTGCTGTCATGATCCGGGTATCTGGACGCCATTTCTTACCCATCCGATGCCTCCTAAGGCTGGCTCAGCGCTCCAGGACCGGATCCCATCTGTTATCCTGATGTGTACATTCCTGTATCCTCTCCTGTCACTCTGGGACGCTGTCACAGTAAACGCCATATTACACCTGGCATGGCGTCTCCCGCGGCCTCCGCCGCCGTCCCTGAACTTCTGCATGCAGAGTGTCTGAGTGGCGATTACGTCAGCCGCGGCCTCCGCTGTGTCCGCGTGGTTGGATG
Source organism: Pseudophryne corroboree (assembly GCF_028390025.1). NCBI lineage: Eukaryota > Metazoa > Chordata > Amphibia > Anura > Myobatrachidae > Pseudophryne > Pseudophryne corroboree. The sequence continues at coordinate 137,787,703 of NC_086446.1, forward strand.
TGCATCTGTCAGCCTGGCGCCTCCTGTCTCCAGTGGCCGGCGCCGCCATTACTGTTTTCATTACCACATGGATTACAAACCAAACTTCCCTCCAAGTGTCTGCATGGGCGCAGCCATCTTGGATTCTGTCAGCTGATCATTTACTCCAATCTGTTGTCAGTATTGTTAATCTGCATAATTGCCTAGCCAATCCCTTCCTTGCTGCAGGTATAAATACACTGTGCCTGAGCAAGGAAGGCGTCAGTGCTTTGGTTGTCAAACCTAGTTCCGGTTTGTCTCTCTCCTGTGATTGTCTTCCAGGTTCCAGCTCCTGTCTCAAGACTTCCACCATAGAGACCCGCACCAGCATTCCACCTGCGGTGTAGCCTGACTCTCCGATCCATTGTGGATTCATCTGTTTCCAGCTACAACATTACCTGCTTCCAGCCCAGCTTCCAGCAGAGTACAGCTTCTCTTAAAGGGCCGGTGTCCTTTCTACACTTTACCACTCTCCACCGGTATTATTATTTCTCCGCTCTCAAGTTCTACATTTCATTCATATTGCATCGCTCTCAAGCTTCATTTATTATTTAACTGGTTCCAGCCAGTATCCACTCTGTGCTAACAACAGTCTGGTTCCAGCCAGTATCCACAGCAGCCGTTTTATCTTCAGCAACCCAGCTTTTCCTGGAACACCAGCTGGTACAATCCTGGGTTATCTCCATTGCTACAGTCGGGCCTGGTAAGGACTTTCCATCTAGAAGATTATAAGAACTATCTCACACTACCAGTGCCCTGTGGCTCCTGCCACCCTGTAGTACCCAGGAACTGTATTTATTCTTTGCTGACTTTTATGTTTTCTTTTACTGCTGCTGTGTTGCGGAGTTGTCATAATAAACATCATTGACTTTTATCCAAGTTGTCGTGGTCACGCCTTCGGGCAGTTATTATTCATGTTACTTACATGTCCAGGGGTCTGATACAACCTCCCAGGTTCCGGTACATCTCAGCCCCTACAACTGAGGCTGCCTCCCGTCAGCTCAGGCCCTCAGTTGTGACAACTTTCACTGAAAGTGTTACAGCAACACGGCTGGATTCTCAATATCCCGAAGTCGCAGTTGATTCCTACTACTCGTCTGTCTTTCTTGGGCATGATTCTGGACACGGACCAGAAGAGGGTTTATCTCCTGATAGAAAAGGCCCAGGAACTCATGACTCTTGTCAGGAACCTATTGAAACCAAAACTTGTGTCAGTGCATCACTGCACTCGAGTCCTGGGAAAGATGGTGGCATCATACGAGGCCATTCCATTCGGCAGGTTCCATGCGAGGACTTTCCAATGGGACCTACTGGACAAGTGGTCCGGGTCACATTTACAGATGCATTGGTTGATCACCCTGTCCCCCAGGGTCAGGGTATCACTCCTGTGGTGGCTGCAGAGTGCTCACCTTCTCGAGGGACGCAGATTCAGCATTCAGGGCTGGATCCTGGTGACCACAGACGCAAGCCTCCAAGGTTGGGGAGCAGTCACACAGGGAAGAAATTTCCAAGGTCTTTGGTCAAGTCAAGAGACTTGTCTTCACATCAACATATACAATGCCCTACGTCAAGCGGAGACCTTACTTTGCGACCAACCGGTTCTGATCCAGTCAGACGTCACCGCAGTGGCTCATGTAAACTGCCAAGGCGGCACAAGGAGCAGAGTGGCGATGGCACAAGCCACCAGAATTCTTCGCTTGGTGGAGAATCACGCAAGCGCACTGTCAGCAGTGTTCATTCCGGGAGTGGACAACTAGGAAGCAGACTTCCTCAGCAGACACGACCTACATCCGGGAGAGTGGGGACTTCATCAGGAAGTCTTTGCACAGATTACAAGTCGGTGGGAACTGCCACAGATAGACATGATGCCGTCCCGGCTCAACAAAAAGCTACAGAGGTATTGCGCAAGGTCAAGAGACCCTCAGGCAGTAGCTGTAGACGCCCTAGTGACACCGTGGGTGTTCCGGTCGGTCTATGTATTTCCTCCTCTTCCTCTCATACCAAAGGTGTGGAGGATAATAAGACAAAGAAAAGTGAGAACAATCCTCATTGTCCACGGAGGACCTGGTATCCGGATCTGCAGGAAATGCTCACAGAAGATCTGTGGCCTCTCCCTCTAAGACAGGACCTGTTGCATCAGGGGCCCTGTCTGTTCCAAGACTTACCACGGCTGCGTTTGACGGCATGTCGGTTGAATGCCGGATCCTAGCATTCCGGTTGAGGTCATCCCTACGCTGATAAAGGCTAGGAAGGATGTAACGTTAAAACATTACACCGTATATGGCGAAATTATGTTTCTTGGTGTGAGGCCAGGAATGCTCCTACGGAAGAATTCCATCTGGGCCGTTTCCTTCACTTCCTACAAACTGGAGTGAATTTGGGCCTACAATTAGGCTCTATTAAGGTCCAGATTTCAGCCTTATCCATTTTCTTTCAAAAAGAATTGGCTTCTCCTCCAGAAGTTCAGACTTTTGTAAAAGGAGTGCTGCATATTCAGCCTCCTTTTGTGCCTCCGGTGGCACCTTGGGACCTTAACGTGGTGTTAAGTTTTCTAAAATCACACTGGTTTGAACCACTTAAAACAGTGGAGTTAAATTATCTCACGTGGAAGGTGGTCATGTTATTAACCTTGGCTTCGGCTAGGCGAGTGTCGGAATTAGCGGCTTTGTCACATAAAAGCCCATATTTGGTATTCCATGTGGATAGAGCGGAATTGCGGACCCGTCCTCAATTCCTACCAAAAGTGGTCTCATCTTTTCATATGAACCAACCTATTGTGGTGCCTGTGGCTACGCGTGACTTGGAGGATTCCGAGTTACTTGATGTGGTCAGGGCTTTGAAAATTTACGTGGCCAGGACGGCTAGAGTCAGGAAAACTGAAGCGCTGTTTGTCCTGTATGCAACCAACAAGATTGGTGCCCCTGCTTCAAAGCAGGCTATTGCTCGCCGGATTTGTAACACGATTCAGCAAGCGCATTCTATGGCTGGATTGCAGTTACTGAAATCGGTCAAGGCCCATTCCACGAGGAAAGTGGGCTCTTCTTGGGCGGCTGCCCGAGGGGTCTCGGCACTACAGCTGTGTCAAGCTGCTACTTGGTCGGGTTCAAACTAGAGATGAGCGCCTGAAATTTTTCGGGTTTTGTGTTTTGGGTTCGGTTCCGCGGCCGTGTTTTGGGTTCGAACGCGTTTTGGCAAAACCTCACCGAATTTTTTTTGTCGGATTCGGGTGTGTTTTGGATTCGGGTGTTTTTTTCCAAAAACACTAAAAAACAGCTTAAATCATAGAATTTGGGGGTCATTTTGATCCCAAAGTATTATTAACCTCAAAAACCATAATTTACACTCATTTTCAGTCTATTCTGAATACCTCACACCTCACAATATTATTTTTAGTCCTAAAATTTGCACCGAGGTCGCTGTGTGAGTAAGATAAGCGACCCTAGTGGCCGACACAAACACCGGGCCCATCTAGGAGTGGCACTGCAGTGTCACGCAGGATGTCCCTTCCAAAAAACCCTCCCCAAACAGCACATGATGCAAAGAAAAAAAGAGGCGCAATGAGGTAGCTGTGTGAGTAATATTAGCGACCCTAGTGGCCGACACAAACACCGGGCCCATCTAGGAGTGGCACTGCAGTGTCACGCAGGATGGCCCTTCCAAAAAACCCTCCCCAAACAGCACATGACGCAAAGAAAAAAAGAGGCGCAATGAGGTAGCTGTGTGAGTAAGATTAGCGACCCTAGTGGCCGACACAAACACCGGGCACATCTAGGAGTGGCACTGCAGTGTCACGCAGGATGTCCCTTCCAAAAAACCCTCCCCAAACAGCACATGACGCAAAGAAAAAAAGAGGCGCAATGAGGTAGCTGACTGTGTGAGTAAGATTAGCGACCCTAGTGGCCGACACAAACACCGGGCCCATCTAGGAGTGGCACTGCAGTGTCACGCAGGATGTCCCTTCCAAAAAACCCTCCCCAAACAGCACATGACGCAAAGAAAAAAAGAGGCGCAATGAGGTAGCTGTGTGAGTAAGATTAGCGACCCTAGTGGCCGACACAAACACCGGGCCCATCTAGGAGTGGCACTGCAGTGTCACGCAGGATGGCCCTTCCAAAAAACCCTCCCCAAACAGCACATGACGCAAAGAAAAAAAGAGGCGCAATGAGGTAGCTGTGTGAGTAAGATTAGCGACCCTAGTGGCCGACACAAACACCGGGCACATCTAGGAGTGGCACTGCAGTGTCACGCAGGATGTCCCTTCCAAAAAACCCTCCCCAAACAGCACATGACGCAAAGAAAAAAAGAGGCGCAATGAGGTAGCTGACTGTGTGAGTAAGATTAGCGACCCTAGTGGCCGACACAAACACCGGGCCCATCTAGGAGTGGCACTGCAGTGTCACGCAGGATGTCCCTTCCAAAAAACCCTCCCCAAACAGCACATGACGCAAAGAAAAAAAGAGGCGCAATGAGGTAGCTGACTGTGTGAGTAAGATTAGCGACCCTAGTGGCCGACACAAACACCGGGCCCATCTAGGAGTGGCACTGCAGTGTCACGCAGGATGTCCCTTCCAAAAAACCCTCCCCAATCAGCACATGATGCATAGAAAAAGAAAAGAAAAAAGAGGTGCAAGATGGAATTGTCCTTGGGCCCTCCCACCTACCCTTATGTTGTATAAACAAAACAGGACATGCACACTTTAACCAACCCATCATTTCAGTGACAGGGTCTGCCACACGACTGTGACTGATATGACGGGTTGGTTTGGACCCCCCCCAAAAAAGAAGCAATTAATCTCTCCTTGCACAAACTGGCTCTACAGAGGCAAGATGTCCACCTCATCTTCACCCTCCGATATATCACCGTGTACATCCCCCTCCTCACAGATTATCAATTCGTCCCCACTGGAATCCACCATCTCAGCTCCCTGTGTACTTTGTGGAGGCAATTGCTGCTGGTCAATGTCTCCGCGGAGGAATTGATTATAATTCATTTTAATGAACATCATCTTCTCCACATTTTCTGGATGTAACCTCGTACGCCGATTGCTGACAAGGTGAGCGGCGGCACTAAACACTCTTTCGGAGTACACACTTGTGGGAGGGCAACTTAGGTAGAATAAAGCCAGTTTGTGCAAGGGCCTCCAAATTGCCCCTTTTTCCTGCCAGTATAAGTACGGACTGTGTGACGTGCCTACTTGGATGCGGTCACTCATATAATCCTCCACCATTCTATCAATGTTGAGAGAATCATATGCAGTGACAGTAGACGACATGTCCGTAATCGTTGTCAGGTCCTTCAGTCCGGACCAGATGTCAGCATCAGCAGTCGCTCCAGACTGCCCTGCATCACCGCCAGCGGGTGGGCTCGGAATTCTGAGCCTTTTCCTCGCACCCCCAGTTGCGGGAGAATGTGAAGGAGGAGATGTTGACAGGTCGCGTTCCGCTTGACTTGACAATTTTGTCACCAGCAGGTCTTTCAACCCCAGCAGACCTGTGTCTGCCGGAAAGAGAGATCCAAGGTAGGCTTTAAATCTAGGATCGAGCACGGTGGCCAAAATGTAGTGCTCTGATTTCAACAGATTGACCACCCGTGAATCCTTGTTAAGCGAATTAAGGGCTGCATCCACAAGTCCCACATGCCTAGCGGAATCGCTCCCTTTTAGCTCCTTCTTCAATGCCTCCAGCTTCTTCTGCAAAAGCCTGATGAGGGGAATGACCTGACTCAGGCTGGCAGTGTCTGAACTGACTTCACGTGTGGCGAGTTCAAAGGGCATCAGAACCTTGCACAACGTTGAAATCATTCTCCACTGCACTTGAGACAGGTGCATTCCATCTCCTATATCGTGCTCAATTGTATAGGCTTGAATGGCCTTTTGCTGCTCCTCCAACCTCTGAAGCATATAGAGGGTTGAATTCCACCTCGTTACCACTTCTTGCTTCAGATGATGGCAGGGCAGGTTCAGTAGTTTTTGGTGGTGCTCCAGTCTTCTGTACGTGGTGCCTGTACGCCGAAAGTGTCCCGCAATTTTTCTGGCCACCGACAGCATCTCTTGCACGCCCCTGTCGTTTTTTAAAAAATTCTGCACCACCAAATTCAAGGTATGTGCAAAACATGGGACGTGCTGGAATTTGCCCATATTTAATGCACACACAATATTGCTGGCGTTGTCCGATGCCACAAATCCACAGGAGAGTCCAATTGGGGTAAGCCATTCCGCGATGATCTTCCTCAGTTGCCGTAAGAGGTTTTCAGCTGTGTGCGTATTCTGGAAAGCGGTGATACAAAGCGTAGCCTGCCTAGGAAAGAGTTGGCGTTTGCGAGATGCTGCTACTGGTGCCGCCGCTGCTGTTCTTGCGGCGGGAGTCCATACATCTACCCAGTGGGCTGTCACAGTCATATAGTCCTGACCCTGCCCTGCTCCACTTGTCCACATGTCCGTGGTTAAGTGGACATTGGGTACAACTGCATTTTTTAGGAGACTGGTGAGTCTTTTTCTGACGTCCGTGTACATTCTCGGTATCGCCTGCCTAGAGAAGTGGAACCTAGATGGTATTTGGTAACGGGGGCACACTGCCTCAATAAATTGTCTAGTTCCCTGTGAACTAACGGCGGATACCGGACGCACGTCTAACACCAACATAGTTGTCAAGGACTCAGTTATCCGCTTTGCAGTAGGATGACTGCTGTGATATTTCATCTTCCTCGCAAAGGACTGTTGAACAGTCAATTGCTTACTGGAAGTAGTACAAGTGGGCTTACGACTTCCCCTCTGGGATGACCATCGACTCCCAGCGGCAACAACAGCAGCGCCAGCAGCAGTAGGCGTTACACGCAAGGATGCATCGGAGGAATCCCAGGCAGGAGAGGACTCGTCAGAATTGCCAGTGACATGGCCTGCAGGACTATTGGCATTCCTGGGGAAGGAGGAAATTGACACTGAGGGAGTTGGTGGGGTGGTTTGCGTGAGCTTGGTTACAAGAGGAAGGGATTTACTGGTCAGTGGACTGCTTCCGCTGTCACCCAAAGTTTTTGAACTTGTCACTGACTTATTATGAATGCGCTGCAGGTGACGTATAAGGGAGGATGTTCCGAGGTGGTTAACGTCCTTACCCCTACTTATTACAGCTTGACAAAGGGAACACACGGCTTGACACCTGTTGTCCGCATTTCTGGTGAAATACCTCCACACCGAAGAGCTGATTTTTTTGGTATTTTCACCTGGCATGTCAACGGCCATATTCCTCCCACGGACAACAGGTGTCTCCCCGGGTGCCTGACTTAAACAAACCACCTCACCATCAGAATCCTCCTGGTCAATTTCCTCCCCAGCGCCAGCAACACCCATATCCTCCTCATCCTGGTGTACTTCAACACTGACATCTTCAATCTGACTATCAGGAACTGGACTGCGGGTGCTCCTTCCAGCACTTGCAGGGGGCGTGCAAATGGTGGAAGGCGCATGCTCTTCACGTCCAGTGTTGGGAAGGTCAGGCATCGCAACCGACACAATTGGACTCTCCTTGTGGATTTGGGATTTCAAAGAACGCACAGTTCTTTGCGGTGCTTTTGCCAGCTTGAGTCTTTTCAGTTTTCTAGCGAGAGGCTGAGTGCTTCCATCCTCATGTGAAGCTGAACCACTAGCCATGAACATAGGCCAGGGCCTCAGCCGTTCCTTGCCACTCCGTGTGGTAAATGGCATATTGGCAAGTTTACGCTTCTCCTCCGACAATTTTATTTTAGGTTTTGGAGTCCTTTTTTTACTGATATTTGGTGTTTTGGTTTTGACATGCTCTGTACTATGCCATTGGGCATCGGCCTTGGCAGACGACGTTGCTGGCATTTCATCGTCTCGGCCATGACTAGTGGCAGCAGCTTCAGCACGAGGTGGAAGTGGATCTTGATCTTTCCCTAATTTTGGAACCTCAACATTTTTGTTCTCCATATTTTAATAGGCACAACTAAAAGGCACCTCAGGTAAACAATGGAGATGGATGGATTGGATACTAGTATACAATTATGGACGGGCTGCCGAGTGCCGACACAGAGGTAGCCACAGCCGTGAACTACCGCACTGTACTGTGTCTGCTGCTAATATATAGACTGGTTGATAAAGAGATAGTATACTCGTAACTAGTATGTATGTATAAAGAAAGAAAAAAAACCACGGTTAGGTGGTATATACAATTATGGACGGGCTGCCGAGTGCCGACACAGAGGTAGCCACAGCCGTGAACTACCGCACTGTACTGTGTCTGCTGCTAATATATAGACTGGTTGATAAAGAGATAGTATACTCGTAACTAGTATGTATGTATAAAGAAAGAAAAAAAAACCACGGTTAGGTGGTATATACAATTACGGACGGGCTGCCGAGTGCCGACACAGAGGTAGCCACAGCCGTGAACTACCGCACTGTACTGTGTCTGCTGCTAATATATAGACTGGTTGATAAAGAGATAGTATACTCGTAACTAGTATGTATGTATAAAGAAAGAAAAAAAAACCACGGTTAGGTGGTATATACAATTATGGACGGGCTGCCGAGTGCCGACACAGAGGTAGCCACAGCCGTGAACTACCGCACTGTACTGTGTCTGCTGCTAATATATAGACTGGTTGATAAAGAGATAGTATACTCGTAACTAGTATGTATGTATAAAGAAAGAAAAAAAAACCACGGTTAGGTGGTATATACAATTATGGACGGGCTGCCGAGTGCCGACACAGAGGTAGCCACAGCCGTGAACTACCGCACTGTACTGTGTCTGCTGCTAATATAGACTGGTTGATAAAGAGATAGTATACTACTAATATTATATACTGGTGGTCAGGTCACTGGTCACTAGTCACACTGGCAGTGGCACTCCTGCAGCAAAAGTGTGCACTGTTTAATTTTAATATAATATTATGTACTCCTGGCTCCTGCTATAACCTATAACTGGCACTGCAGTAGTGCTCCCCAGTCTCCCCCACAATTATAAGCTGTGTGAGCTGAGCAGTCAGACAGATATATAATATATATAGATGATGCAGCACACTGGCCTGAGCCTGAGCAGTGCACACAGATATGGTATGTGACTGACTGAGTCACTGTGTGTATCGCTTTTTTCAGGCAGAGAACGGATATATTAAATAAACTGCACTGTGTGTCTGGTGGTCACTCACTATATAATATATTATGTACTCCTGGCTCCTGCTATAACCTATAACTGGCACTGCAGTAGTGCTCCCCAGTCTCCCCCACAATTATAAGCTGTGTGAGCTGAGCAGTCAGACAGATATATATAATATTATATATAGATAATAGATGATGCAGCACACTGGCCTGAGCCTGAGCAGTGCACACAGATATGGTATGTGACTGAGTCACTGTGTGCTGTGTATCGCTTTTTTCAGGCAGAGAACGGATTATAAATAAAAGTGGTGGTCACTGGTCACTATCAGCAAAACTCTGCACTGTACACTACTGAGTACTCCTAATGCTCCCCAAAATTAGTAAATGAAGTGTCTCTCTAATCTATTCTAATTCTAAACGGAGAGGACGCCAGCCACGTCCTCTCCCTATCAATCTCAATGCACGTGTGAAAATGGCGGCGACGCGCGGCTCCTTATATAGAATCCGAGCCTCGCGAGAATCCGACAGCGTCATGATGACGTTCGGGCGCGCTCGGGTTAACCGAGCAAGGCGGGAAGATCCGAGTCGCTCGGACCCGTGAAAAAAAACATGAAGTTCTGGCGGGTTCGGATTCAGAGAAACCGAACCCGCTCATCTCTAGTTCAAACACCTTTGCAAAATACTATAAGTTTGATACCCTGGCTGAGGAGGAACTCATGTTTGCTCAATCGGTGCTGCAGAGTCATCCGCACTCTCCCGCCCGTTTTGGAGCATTGGTATAATCCCCATGGTCCTTACGGAGTCCCCAGCATCCTCTAGGACGTTAGAGAAAATAAGATTTTAAACCTACCGGTAAATCATTTTCTCGTAGTCCGTAGAGGATGCTGGGCGCCCGTCCCAAGTGCGGACTACTTCTGCAATACTTGTATATAGTTATTGCTTCAATAAGGGTTATGTTATAGTTGCATCGGTCCTGCACTGATGCTATGTTGTTTTTTCATACTGATAACTGGGTAGTTTATCACAAGTTATACGGTGTGATTGGTGTGGCTGGTATGAATCTTGCCCTGGATTAACAAAATCCTTTCCTCATACTGTCCGTCTCCTCTGGGCACAGTTTCTCTAACTGTGGCATAGAGGGAGGAGCCAGTGCACACCCAGAACTAAAGTCTTTCTTAAAGTGCCCATGTCTCCTGTGGAGCCCGTCTATCCCCATGGTCCTTACGGAGTCCCCAGCATCCTCTACGGACTACGAGAAAAAGATTTACCGATCGGTTTAAAATCTTATTTTCTACTGTATTCTTTTCTATCCTAGTTTATTACGACCAACTCTCATCCAAGGAGTTTGATATTCTACTACCTGCATGCAATTTAAATTGCTTAAATTGTTTATATGGTTGATTTGTCCTTCACAATCCATAATCTGCAACTTGGATGGTTTTGTGTCATTGAAAATCTTATAATAAAAATGTATATATATATATATTTAAAAAAAAAAAAGTTATAAAGACATATGCATTCAATATTTGAAGAAACAAAATAAAATAAAGCTATCTATTGGGTTTCACTAACAAGCACATTGGAAGACTTGACTACTGTTAAAAGACATGCATTACATGGTATAGAGCCACAAACCACAATGTAGTAAAATAAAAACAAACTTACATGTGTATCAAACCTATGTGAGGCTTACATTGATAGTGCAAGATCAACACTCTATCAACTGTGCAAACTAGACTGCACATAAATGCCATAAAATTTATCTGAGATTTTAGTAAATAAGGCCCGTTGCTGTCCGGGTCACGCAGCCGTCACGGCCCGCCCCCATACGGTCCGGTCATGTCTGCGTTGTCCGGACTGTGCCCCCAAAATGGCGGCACAACGCCGCTGGCCCGACTCCTCCTGCCCAGTGATCGCCTATGCCTGTCAATCAGGCAGAGGCGCTCACTGGGCAGAGATGCTGATCGCATCTCTGGCATGTGCCGGTGCACTGCGGCACCAGCACACACGCACTTCAGACCTGATCTCCTGTTGTGTGAATATGCACAGCAGGGATCAGGTCTGAATTAGGCCCTATATACAGCTGTCAGTAAGGCAGGGATGTGCTGCTGCCAGTGAGGCAGGGATGTGCTGCTGGTAGTGAAGCAGTGATGTGCTGCTGTCAGCGAAGCAGTGCTGTGCTGCTGTCAGCGAGGCAGAAATGTGCTGCTGTCAGCGAGGCAGAAATGTGCTGCTGTCAGCGAGGCAGAAATGTGCTGCTGTCAGCGAGGCAGAAATGTGCTGCTGTCAGCGAGGCAGGGATGTGCTGCTGTCAGCGAGGCAGGGATGTGCTGCTGTCAGCGAGGCAGGGATGTGCTGCTGTCAGCGAGGCAGGGATGTGCTGCTGTCAGCGAGGCAGGGATGTGCTGCTGTCAGCGAGGCAGGGATGTGCTGCTGTCATTGAAGCAGGAATGTGCTGCTGCAGTGAGGCAGAGATATGCTGCCCACTATCTCCCTGTCACCCCTGCCTGAGTCACACACTTTCCCTGTCACCCCTGCCTCAGTTACCCACTATCTCCCACTCATACATGCTTCAGTCACCCACTATCTCCCAGTCATCCCTGCCTCAGTCACCTACTGACACCAGTGCAGACATTTCTGCTGCGGCCTCTCCACTCTCCAGCGTGAACGTCCTGACGACTGAGGAAATCCGCTTCCCAGTTGAGGACTCCGGGAATGAACACTGCCGATATTGCTGTCAGATGACATTCTACCCAACGGAGGATTTTTGATACTTCCAGCTTTGCCATGCAGTTTCGAGTGCCGCCTAGTTTCGAGTGCCGCCTTGATGATTTGTGTACACTACCGTGGTGGCGTTGTCAGATTGTACTTGAACAGGCCTGTTCTGTACTAGAGGCAGGGCCAGTGTCAATTAATTGAACACTGCCTGCAATTCCAGAATGTATATCAGGAGGAGAGATTACTCCCTGGTTCACCGACCCTGGAGAAAGTGTTGCTCCAACACCGTGGCCCAGCCCAAAAGACTGGCATCCATTGTCAGGAGGACACAGTTGTAGATCCAGAAGGGATGGCTCCTGCTCAACTGTTGGTCCTGTAGCCACCAGCTCAGTGTCAGACGAACCTCCGGAGTCAAGGAGATCATTTGAGACATTATCCGATGAGGCAGGCCGTCCCACTTGGAGAGGATTAACCTCTGCAGAGGGCGGTAATGAAATTGAGCGTACTCTACCATATCGAAAGCCGACACCATGAGGTCTAGTACTTGCATCGCCGTGTGTATCAACACTCTTGGGCGAGAGAGAAAGATACTGTCCTGAATTTTCAGGACTTTCTCTGGAGACAGAAACAATTGTTGGCTGTGTGTGTCCAGCAGTGCCCCTAGGTGCACCATGTTCCGAGCAGGGACCAGCGAGGACTTTTTTCAGTTGATGAGCCACCCGTGGACTTGTAGGAATTGGACCGCCAGTTCCAGATAACTGTGGAGAACCTCTTGGGAGTTCACCGGGATCAGCAAGTCGTCCAGATTTGGCAGGATCCTGATTCTCTGATGGTGAAGGGTCGTCATCACGGCCATGACCTTGGTAAATATCCGAGGTGCCGTGGCCAAACCAGAAGGCAGGACTTGAAATCCAAAAACAAACCAGGCACAACACTGCTTAGCTTCCATCATCAGATGAGATTGGACATATCCAGTGTGATGCGGCTGTAGATGATTTTTGCTGTTTCTAACTTCAACATCAATGAATAAGTTTCAAAATAGAATGCATCAAGAGAACGGTGTTGGTAGTATAAAACTACCTACAGCACCTGGTATTCCCAGGTGGTCTCACATCCAAGAACAAACCAGGCCTAAAATCAGGTGATATTGGGCATATACAGTGTGGTGTGGCTGTAGATGAGCTTAGTGGTTTCTGTTAGAGTTCTTCTACTTCTAACTACTCGTACATAAATGAATAAGCGGACGATTTATTAAACCTGGTGAAATGATAATTTGCATGGTGATAAAGTACCAGCCAATCAGCTCCTAATTGCCATGTCACAGGCTGGGTTTGAAAAATGACAGTTAGGAGCAGACTGGCTTGTACTTTATCACCTTGCACTTTATCAGTTCACTGAACTAATCTCCTCTTGCGCTATAAATAGTATGATATGGCTCAAAGTTCAATAAAAACAAATAAATAATTTCATATATTCTATATTTTTTATTACATATATATATATATATATATATATATATATATATATATATATATATATATATATATATATATATATATATATATATATATATATATATATATATATATATATATATATATATACACTTTACAATAAACTATTAGACCGGTCAAATAAAATCACTAACAATATATTTGCATAGCTATAGGAGGTGGATCTTAGATAAACTCTGTGCACAGAGAAATTTTCAAAAATAAAAATCAGTCCATATATTGGATTAAAAAATCAATTTACCAGCTGTAATTCGCACCCATGTAGTAGATAACATATTTATAAGTGGTTATATATTGGAATTCCTCAATATGCTGCCACTTGGCAAAGGAGATGATATTGTGCAAAATAACCGCTCCACACTGGAGCCTTACGTGTAGCTTGCACCAGTTGTTATAACACGGGAGAGTCATTGGACCCTTATACCAGCCTTATTTGCAGCCCCAAAATATACCATCATCTAGCGGTAATATCCGTGGACTAAACGGAGATCGGGAGAACACAACCGTGACTGTGGTGTCTGCATACGGCACTTGGAGGCGTGGACTCATAAAGCTTGGAAGTCGGGTAATTATTCAGCACAGCAGGCGCCAGTGAAGCGCCGTTCCCGCAGCCCGAGACCGTCTCTTCTGTCATTGGACTCTCCCGTGTTATAACAACTGGTGCAAGCTACACTGGTACCCCAGCGCTATATAACCCAGGAATAACACCCTACCCATTGAGCTACTTGATCCTGCATAAAAATTGTGAACATTATATGAAGCTATTGGTACTTTGCAAAAAAATATTATTAGCATTGCAACTCAGCAGATCAATGCAGTGTGCAGCCACACACTCCATATATCTGCTCAGCCACAATGCTGATTATTTCTTCACAAAGTACAAGGTGAGCTCCAAATAGAATTCTCTAGCTTAGATTATACCTTTCTATGCAAGGGTAAATAGCTCAATTGTTTGACTGCAATGCCACAGGAAATGGTTTGGATCCAAGACAGTGTGACTGAATAATAAAGAAACCTTAAGATGAGTTCATGAATGTTGTATAAGTATTAGTGAGAGAAGGGGTCAGGAGCATGCTAGGCTGCAAAAAATAAGGTAGGCTGCAAGTGAAAGTAATGATCTCCTATATATTTTCCCAGATCTGTCACTCTGTGTGGCTAACTCTGGGGGAAGTCACAGCAATGGGCGGAGACGGCATCTGCAGGACGATACACCAGTGCCAGCAGCAGACCGTAACAAAGTGACAGATTAGGGAGAATATATAGGAGGTAGGGAGGTGGCCATGGTACATGGCTGACCAAGGGACACTAGCTCATGTACCCCTTTACCACTGAGGCTAGCCACCAAGGATGGACCTGTCACCAGTGCACATGCAATAACCTCTTCTGCTGCCCTCTTTGCAACTCAGATTGCCCAGTGCTCCCCTTCGCTAACAGTCCACAAAGTTTCCCCATCTCACGATCTGCCTCCTCACCGCCACTTTCATCTCTACAGCACACGCGCATATCATACAAGATCCCATCATGCGTACGTAGGTCTGAAATGCCAGAGGGAGGTTGGGGGGAGATTGGCATGCGCCAGCAACACCACACAGCTCACTGTGACCACAGTGGAGAGGCGCTGCAACAGGACAATACACCAACCTCGGAGCAAGGAACTGCGTCGGTCAGGAGGAGAACTATTTCAATAGCATAAAAAGGTTAGTGCGTCCCACCCTATGGACACCAGACTCATCAAGTCACTGTTGCCAGAGTCTCATACAATGACTCTGAACCTCTAAGCACACTATTTGACTGTCCACACCCTGCTGTGCCTATTACCCATCTCCTCCACCACCCTCAACACTGACCCACACATCATTCACCCACAAAGATACAATAAAGGTAGTTTGGATAAATTAGCTAAATGAAATGGATTTAACCAATTTATCTAAATGACCATTTTTGGATGTTTTCCAGTGTTTGTGAGCAAATGGTCAATTGTCATTTGCTGCCACATATTAGCATAATTTTGTTTCAACTAGAAAAAAAAAAAAATTGGACAGATAATCTAAGTGTGGATCCAGTTTAAAGGTCCGTATTCACGGCCCGATTTTGGGGAGAGATGTGTGCTGAGCGAACTGCTCAGCACACATCTCTCCCCCCGCTCAGCACAGCGTGATGTGTACTGAGCGTACGAGGGGTGGGGGGGGGCGCTCATTTCACCCCCTGTGTAGGGCATTCTGTGTGTATCCAGCTTAACAGGTGTGAGCAGTGCCAGATTAAGGTCCACATGGGCCTGGAGCTGAAATTTACAAAGGGCCTAATTGTGCACCGCCACATGGGGTGTGGCTAGTGGTGTGGGGGGCATGATCAGTGGTGTGGGGGTGTGGCCTTCCTTCAGTCACCTTAATTGCCATCTCCACTTCACTTATATCAACAGTGTAATGTGAAAGTTAACAAACAAAAGGAAACCCCCTGTAAATAGCAGTGCCGCTTATACACATAATGATGCCCACGGTAGGAATGCCCCTTATACACATAATTCCCCGTGGCAGCAGTGCCTCTTATACACATAATAAATGTCCGTGGTAGCAGTGCCACTTACATACATGTTAACGTCCACAGTATCAATGCCGCTTATACACATAATAAATGCCCATGGTAGCAGTGCCGCTTATTCCACATACAACTGACGGAAACGCAGTTCTGCCCCGTTCTGATACACTTTAACCCCTAACAAAAAAAGGTATCAGGAATACCTAGGGAGCACAATAACAAATTTATAAAAAATTTATTTTACATACACATTATGCACACATAATAACAATATATCATTAAAAATATATTAACTGAACAATTGAACAAGACTCCTTTTATCTTCAAATAATTAAGGTTACCTAATAAGGGTTTATGGACAGAAATCCTTAATCGATGGTATCCAATCCTAAAAAGTGTCATATAGAATTTTAGTTTCAATAGTTGTATTCCATTAAAGTTAGTTGTGCTTATTTATTCCAGCAATGTCAGTCTCTGGAGAGAGGGCGTCTGACTGTACGGTTCAAAAAGAGCGCGGTGCTATGCTCCACCTCCTAGATGTTACTCTTATCCCCACAGCATCGTGGGTAAAGTACTTTAACAGCTGCTGGCCTTCTCCATTCCTAATGTTTGTTAATAGCATCTTGGATATACAGTAACTTTGTACAATAACTACAAACATCAAAGGTGGAGCATAGCGCTGGTACGTTACATACAGAGCCCCGGCGACCTCCTTTTGTCAGCGTAAAAGTTATTCCGTTACATCATTGCTGTGGGGATAAGTGTAACATCTAGGAGGTGGAGCATAGCGCCGTGCTCTTTTTTGGGTAAATGTATGATCTGGCAATATGGGGGAGAAGCGGTATCAGCGCACATGATGTGCGTTATACCTCTTCTCCCCCATGTATGATGGCTGCGGTGCGGCTATCTAAAACATAGCAGGCGGATATGCGCGGGCAATATATGAACGGTCAGCATCGCTGACCATTCCGACACCTGCAGCTGTCGATTTGGACAGCTGCAGGTGTCATACACCTGCACCATACACTACAGCAGGTACAGAGCTGTCGCTGCCTGTGGCGGGTGCCGGCACCGGACTGCGCTGAAGTTCTCACCTGAGTAACGAGTTCCTGCGCATGCACAGAGGAGCCGGCCGGGTAGGAGACGCAGCGCGTCAGCACTGAGCTGACGCGCTGTGTGCTCAGGGGTACATCACCGGAGGGGGGAGCGCTTCGGCAGACAAGATGTTAATACATCTTGTTGATGTCCCTTCCTGCTTCGCCTCAGTAATGAGGCGACGCAGGAAGTGTTATAGCGGCATGATGCGTGCGGCTATAATACATTTACCTATTTGTGCCGTACAGTCAGGCTCCCCCCCTCCAGAGACTGACATTGCTGGAATAAACAAGCACTAACTTTATCAGAATACAACTGTTGAAACTAAACTTCTATTTGGCACTTTTTAGGATTGGATACCATCGATTATTGGGTAACCTTAATGATTAGAAATAAGACAAGTCTTGTTCATTTAATATATTTTTAATGACTTACAGTATTGTTATTATGTGTGCATAATGTGTATGTACAGTAATATTCATTTTTAATAAATATGTTATGGCACGCCCTAAGTATTCCTATTACCTTTTTTTGTTGTTACTTAACCCTGGCATCACAGTACTGCAGCATTACATGAGAATTCTACATACAATAATATAGCGATTGGCCAAACAGTTTTGATGCCTTGATAAGCGCTAGGTATTCATTTGTTGTTTCACTTTTATCCCTGCCTACCACCACATACACACACATAGTACACACAACAAACACGCACCACCACATATACACACACAGTACACACACCACCACTGCATATACACACGCACAGTATACACTACATACACATACAGTACACAAACACATCACTACACACACCACTATATATATATATATATATATATATATATATATATATATATATATATATATATACACACACGCCACTGCATATACACATGCATATACACATGCACAGTACACGCACACACACCACCACATATACACACAGACAGTACACACACATCACCACATAGTGCATAGTGCACACTACACACATACACTACACAGACATACAGTACACACAAACACACATACAATACACAACATCACATGTACATACATACACACCACTACATGCACACAAACACTACACACACAAAGCAGTCGATGCTACTTATCCAGAAGCCATTGTACAACTTACAATTACCAGGCTTCATGCAGCAGCAGCAGCTCCTCGTGTAGTCTGAGGGGGCGGAGCTTGTGAGTGACAGGATCAGTCAGGACCCCGGAGAAGGAGAGACTGGGGGAGAGATGCTGCCACCACACTGCCTGCACCGTCCTGTGGCTCTTGGTGAGAGTGCTGGCGTCGGGGCATGGGAGAGAGGACAGTCGCTGACAGTCTGTGACAGGAAAAAGTTATTTTCCTGTCATGGCTGTCAGTCTCCTGTGGGCCTGTTTGCAATGGGGGGCCTGGAGCTGCAGCTCCATCCGCCCCATTGTTAATCCGGCCCTGGGTGTGAGCATCATACAACTACTGACTTGCCAGTAACTATACAGCAGCTCCATACCTTGTGACTTGAAGAAACACCAGTTAACCCCGGGAATGCTGCAGTCAAAGCAACAATTCCTCTTCTTACATTCCGCTGCACTTATTGTGGGGTAGCCGCAATCCCTTCTGCTGTACGGTTCCACATTACATTGTTTCTTGTCACTTCCTGTTGATGCAGTAAGGAAACATCCAGGAATTACAGCAGCTTAGTTTTTTTTTTTTTTTTTTTTTTAACTGGTGCAATTTAGCTAAAACAGCTAACAGGAAATTTCCACATAAATGGTATTTTCTAATCTTATCTGACCATGACTAAGAATAAAGGATACACAAGATAAACTCTTATAGCTATGGACCTTATCCATGTTTAAGCTCCATCAAATCTGTAATCAATAGCACTACATGCTCCCACTCTACCACTGTACTGTATACTCTACCTGTGTTTTTAAGGTTAAAAACACCATTTAACCCCAGTGACACTTGAATTAAAGCAGCAGCCTCTATAATAGCATTCTTTAGCATTAATCCCAGGAAATCTGCAATCTTCATGCTCTTTGATAGCCACGCTACATTGCTGTTTACTTGGATGGAGCAGAGAGCACAACATCAGGACACAGGAAATATTACAATGCATGATAAGAAAGGTGTGAGCTCTACAGCAAGGCCTCTAACCCTTTGCCAGTGCCAAATACATAGGGCTTAACTCAGATCTGATCACAGCAGCAAATTTATTAGCTAAAACCATGTACACTGCAGGGGGGGGGGGGTGTATAATATGTGCAGAGAGAGTTAGATTTTGGTGCGGTGTGTTCAAACTGAAATCTAAATTGCAGTGTAAAAACAAAACAGCCAGTATTTACCCTGCACACAAACAATATAACCCACCTAAATCTCTCTGCAAATGTTATATCTGCCCCCCCCCCCATCCCTGCAGTGCACATGGTTTTGCCCACTAGCTAACAAATTTGCTGCATCTGGGAATTACAGCATCTTAATATTTCTTTTTACAGAAGGTTCAGCAAATTAAATTATTTAGTGAAATACTGTAATCATAACAGTTACAGGGATATTGTAGGTAGATTTATTGTCAGTGGATAAATGTAAAAATTAAACCCTTAGGCATAGTTCCCAAATGCTGTCATTGCAATCCAGATTTTAAGGATATCATGCTTGAGCACAGGTGACTTAATTAGAACTTCGGTCAATGTGAATTAACCATTGGACTCAACCATGGTTATCCTTAAAACCCAGGGGTCTATTTAAGATCGATCTTAATCGATGTTGGGCTTCCAGGTTGAAAAAAAAACACACATTTACTAACATTTTAAAATTTATATAAAAAATCATCTGTTCGTAAATGCAGTGCACATGGTTTTGCCCAACTGCTAACAAAAATCCTGCTGCGATCAACTCAGAATTACCCCCCATGGCCCTCATTCCGAGTTGTTCGCTCGCAAGCTGCTTTTAGCAGCATTGCACACGCTAAGCCGCCGCCTACTGGGAGTGAATCTTAGCATCTTAAAATTGCGAACGAAAGATTTGCAATATTGCGATAAGACATCTCTGTGCAGTTTCTGAGTAGCTCGAGACTTACTCTGCCAGTGCGATCAGTTCAGTGCTTGTCGTTCCTGGTTTGACGTCACAAACACACCCAGCGTTCGCCCAGACACTCCTCCGTTTCTCCAGCCATTACCGCGTTTTTCCCAGAAACGGTAGCATTTATTCCCACACGCCCCTAAAACGGTCTGTTTCCGCCCAGAAACACCCACTTCCTGTCAATCACATTACGATCACCAGAACGATGAAAAAACCGTGAGTAATATTCCTAACTGCATAGCAAATTTACTTGGCGCAGTCGCAGTGCGAACATTGCGCATGCGCATTAAGCTGAAAATCGCTGCGATGCGAAGAAAATTACCGAGCGAACAACTCGGAATGACCACCTATGTGCACTGCAGGGAAGGCAGATTTAACATGTGCAGAGAGAGTTAGATTTGGGTGTGGTGTGTTCAATCTGCAATCTAATTTGCAGTGTAAAAATAAAGCAGTCAGTATTTACCCTGCACAGAAACAAAATAACTCACCCAAATCTAACTCTTTCTGCACATGTTATATCTGCCTCCCCTGCAGTACACATGGTTTTGCCCAACTGCTAACAAAATTCCTGCTGCGATCAACTTGGAATTACCCCCATCGAATTACCCCCATTTTCACACTGCTCGTGTATATAAGACATAGGGCCTAATTCAGTTTGGATCGTAATACGCGTTCCAACCGCAAAAACTATGAAGAGGATGGGGGCATATACGCAGGGTCCATCCTGTGCGTGTGCCTACATTTTCTCCGGGTGCCCCGCAGAAAATGCGAATGCCTCTGCCTGTCAATCAGTAGAGGGCGTACCTTCGCAGGTATATCGCGATCATGAGCCATGTCTCCCATTTTTGTCATTATAGGTGCTCTGTGAGCTGCTGGCCATGCCCCAGCCCCTCTGTCTCCCGTGAATAGACATTGAGGCTTATTCAGACCAGATCGCTTCAATTTATTTTCACCCAGCGGGCAATCAGGTCTGCACTGCACATGCGTATGCGCCACAATGCGTAAGTGCGACGGTCCAGAGATCACAAGAAGATTGACAAGAAGAGGGTGTTTGTGTGGGTGGCAACTGAATGTTTCTAGGGAGTGTCCGGAAAAACCCTGGAGGGACCGGGCGTTTTGTGGGAGGATTTGTGACGTCACCTCAATGGCTGAGTAAGTGCTGAGCTGTGCAGCTCTTGTGCACATGTGATCACACACCTGCACAGCAAATTTTCCCTTCCGCTGTAGGCGGCAACTACCTGATTACAGGGATGCAAAAAACACACCCTAGCAATCAGGTCTGAATTACCCACAATGTGCATATTTGCAGAGCAACAAGCTACAGGGAGCCTTCCACCCCCCCCCCCCTTCCACATGACTATGGGACACTGCGGCCCCCACAGGGGGGGGGGGGTTGTTTGGGTTAGCTGGACATTCCCCAAAAAAGTGACTGTCCTGCAAAAATTGGTATAGTTGGGAGGTATGTTCAAATACATTTATTGTTTTGCATGCAGGGTAAATACTGGCTTCTTTGACATTTAGCCACAAATGCTGCACAGCTGAATTACAGTATTACACTGCAATTAACAGTTATGCTAGGACATTCCCCCTCCCAAATCTACCTCTCTCTGCATGTTACATCTGTCCCACAGTGGCGTGCGGTGAGGTCAGTGGCTAGTGAGGCACTACAGCCATAATTTCCGCCGAATCCTGCCGATGACCCTTAGCCAATGCCCGCTACTGCCTCTGAGCCGATACCCGCTGCCACCGCCAATGGCTTACAAACTCTCCCACAATCAACTGACCCAGCCCTCCACCACTAATTTCTATCTCAGTCCGATGCCGCCAATGCCCGCTGCCTGCCTGCTCATTGTTCTTGTTATATATTATACATTTTTAAAGAAAAAAAAAATGAGTGTTTGGGACTGGGAAGGGTGAGGGAGGAGGACATGAATGCAATTTTGTTGTCCAGGGCTTCCATTAACTTAAAGGAGAAGGGTCTGCATGGGTTAAAAAAAAATGCGTGAGGTCCCCCCTCCTTAGTATAACCAGCCTCGGGCTCTTTGAGCCGGTCCTGGTTATTTAAATACTGGGGGAAAAAATGGACAGGGGTTCCCCGTATTTAGACAACCAGCACCGGGCTCTTAGAACGGTCCAGGTTCCAAAAATACGTGGGAC
The DNA here is from genome assembly GCF_028390025.1 of Pseudophryne corroboree. NCBI lineage: Eukaryota > Metazoa > Chordata > Amphibia > Anura > Myobatrachidae > Pseudophryne > Pseudophryne corroboree. Next base: position 137,809,938 of record NC_086446.1, read on the forward strand.
AAAAGATGTAGGGGTCCCCCATATTTTTAAAACCAGCACCGGGCTCCACTAGCCAGAGAGATAATGCCACAGCCGGGGGACACTTTTATGTAGGTCCCTGCGGCCCTGGCATTACCCCTCCAACTAGTCACCCCTGGCCGGGGTTCCCTGGAGGAGTGGGGACCCCTTAAATCAAGAGGTTCCTCCCCTCGAGGCACCCAAGGGCCAGAGGTGAAGCCCGAGGCTGTCCCCAGCACCCCTGGGTGGTGGGTGCCGGGCTGATAGCCATGTGTGTAAAAAAAGAATATTGTTTTTGTTGTTGTGGAACTACAAGGCCCAGCAAGCCTCCCCCGCTTGCTGGTACTTGGAGAACCTCAAGTACCAGCAGGCGGGGAAATAACGGGCTTGCTGGTACCTGTAGTTCTACAACAACAAAAAATACCCAAATAAAAACACAAACACACACAGCGTGACAGTAAAATTATTAAGACAGGCTGTAGCATGTGGGTGCATGTAACCCTATAAAAGTGATGGATTGGGTGACTATTACAATACCCACTGTTGCTGTCTGAAAAATTATGGATTTATAGATTGCTCTGCCGAGACATGTTTTTTTCTAAAATGCACCACAGGTATGGATGGATAGTATACTTGACGACACAGAGGTAGGTAGAGCAGTAGCCTACTGTACCGTACTGCTATATATTATATTATTTATTATTATTATTATCCTTTATTTATATGGCGCCACAAGGGTTCCGCAGTGCCCAATTACAGAGTACATAAATAAATAATCAAACAGGAAAACAGCAACTTACAGTTGACGACAATATAGGACAAGTACAGGGTAAATAAACATAGCTACATCAGCAGATGACACTGGAATTAGTATCAGGTGGCAGAAGACTGCTGGATTTGGTGCAGCTGAAGATTATTAAAGTAAGAAAAGAGTAAGCACATGAGGGAAGAGGGCCCTGCTCGTGAGAGCTTACATTCTAAAAGGGAGGGGTAGACAGACAGGGGTGAGACAGATGGGGTACATAGAGAGCGTGGAACAGAGGTTTAGGATGAGATTTGGCTGGGTTTGGTGAAGAAGTGGGTCTTGAGAACCCGTTTGAAGTTTTGTAGAGAGGTGGAGAGTCTGAGGGGGAGAGGTAGGGAATTCCAGAGAAGTGGTGCAGCACGTGAAAAATCTTGGAGGTAGGAGTGGGAGGAAGTAATCCGTAGGCAGGAGTCGGTGTGCATTAGCAGAGCGAAGAGGACGGGTGGGAGTGTAAAGCGAGATAAGATCAGAGATGTAGATGGGAGAGGAGTGGGTGAGGGCTTTGTAAGCAAGTGTGAAAAGCTTGAAATGGATTCTGAAAGGGAAGGGGAGCCAGTGAAGGACTAGTAAGAGAGGAGAGGTGGACGTAGTGCGTTTGGTGAGGAAAATGAGCCGGGAAGCAGCATTGAGGATAGATTGGAGTGGAGAGAGGTATTTGTCAGGAATGCCAGTCAGGAAGAGATTACAGCAGTCCAGTCTGGAGATGACCAGTGAGTGGATAAGAGTCTAACTTAGTAGCATCCTGGGTCAGAAAGGGTCTGATCCTGGAAATATTTTTTAGATGAAAACGGCAGGTTTGTGAGAGGTGCTGAATGTGTGGTTTGAAGGAGAGGGAGGAGTCAAGGATTACTCCAAGACAGCGCACTTGGGGGGTAGAGGAGATAGTAGTGCCATCAATAGATAATGAGATTGTAGGAGGTGAGGTTATGCGGGAGGGAGGGAAGATGATCAGCTCGGTCTTAGACATGTTAAGTTTAAGAAAGAGCTGGGACATCCAGGAAGAGATAGCAGAGAGACAGTTGGAGATACGAGTGAGGAGAGTAGGGGAGAGGTCTGGAGAGGAAAGATAGATTTGAGTGTCATCAGCATAGAGATGATATTGGAAACCAAAAGAACTAATGAGCTTACTTAGTGAGGACGTATAGAGAGAGAAGAGAAGAGGACCAAGGACAGAACCTTGGGGTACCCCTACAGTTAGTGGAAGTGAGGGGGAGGTGGAGTCATGAGAGGAGACAGAGAATGAACGGTCAGAAAGGTAGGACGACAACCAAGAGAGGGCTGTGTTACGCAGACCAATGGAGTGAAGGATTTGCAGTAGGAGAGGATGGTCCACAGTGTCAAAAGCAGCAGAGAGATCAAGTAGAATAAGTAGAGAGTAGTGTCCCTTAGATTTAGCAGAATGGAGGTCATTGCATACTTTTGTAAGGGCAGTTTCAGTGGAGTGGAGAGGACGGAAGCCAGACTGGAATGGGTCAAGCAGTGAGTGTGAGGAAAGAAAGGAAGTAAGGCGGTTGTAGACAATACGCTCAAGGAGTTTGGAGGCAAAAGGGAGGAGAGAGATGGGTCGGTAGTTGGAGAGAGTGTTTGGATCAAGGGTAGGTTTTTTAAGAATAGGAGAGATGAGAGCGTGCTTGAAGGCAGAGGGGACAGTGCCTGATGAGAGGGAGAGATTGAGAAGGTGGGAAAGATGGGAAAAAGCAGAAGAAGAGAGGTGGCAAAGGAGGCAGGAGGGGATTGGGTCAAGTGGGGAGGTGGTGAGGGGACAGGAACGAATGAGGGCCATGACTTCCTCTCCAGATGCATGGGAGAAAGATGACAGAGTTGGTGCGAGGGATGGGGAGGGTTCGTAAGGGTTGTGAGAAGGCTGGTTACTGATAGTCTGGTGTGATGTGATGTCCTGACGTATGGAGTCAATTTTGGATGTGAAGTAAGTGGCAAAGTCAAGAGCAGAGAGTGAGGAAGGGAGACGAGGTGGAGGTGGGCAGAGGAGTGAGTTGAGAGTGGCAAAGAGGCGCCGGGGGTTGGAAGACTGGGAGGAGATGAGGTTCTTGAAGTATGACTGTTTAGCAAGAGAAAGGGCAGCACTGAAGGATGAGAGCATAAGTTTGAAATGGAGGAAGTCTGCCTTAGAGCGTGATTTCCTCCAGTGTCGCTCAGCCGTACGTGAGCATTTTTGCAGATATCTGGTGCATTTGGTGTGCCAGGGTTGAGGTGTTAATTTGTGAGGGTGAATAGTGGTTGGTGGAGCAACAGAGTCAAGAGCAGAAATAAGGGAAGCATTGTATGTGGAAGTGGCTTGTTCAGGGCATGAGAGAGAGAGAATAGGAGAGAGAAGTGAGTCAAACAGGGAGGAAAGGAATGTGGTGTCAATAGCTTCAATGTTACGCTTAGTGATGGTGGCCTTAGGAGGTAGAGATGGGGAAGTCGAGAGAGATAGGTTGAAGGAGAGCAGGTGGTGGTCAGAGAGGGGAAATGGGGAGTTGGAAAAATCAGAAATATCACAGCGGTGAGTGAAGACCAGATCCAGTGAGCTCCCATTCACATGGGAGGGTGAGGAGGTCCACTGGGAGAGACCAAGTGAAGAGGTGAGGTTAAGGAGTTTAGAGGCAGGGGATTGTGTGGGGATGTCAATAGGGATGTTGAAATCGCCTAGGATAATGGTGGGAATGTCAGAAGAGAGGAAGTGAGGAAGCCAGGAAGCAAAGTTGTCGATTAATTTGGAAGCAGTGCCAGGGGGGCGGTAAATGACAGCTACTCTAAGATGGACTGGTTGGAAGAGGCATATGGCGTGGACCTCAAATGTAGAGAATATAAGGGATGGTTCTGGTGGTATGAGTTGGTAGGAGTAACTAGAAGGTAAAAGGACCCCAACACCACCCCCATGGCGACCCCCAGGTCGGGGTGTGTGTGTGAATGTAAGGCCCCCAGCAGAGAGAGCAGCAGCAGAAGTAGTGTCAGAGGGCGTAATCCAAGTTTCAGTAATGGCTAGTAGGTGTAGGGAGTTGGAAATGAAAAGGTCATGAGTGGGGACCAGTTTGTTATAAACAGATCTGGCATTCCAGAGGGCACAGGATAGGGGGTATGAGTTTGTGGGAGAGATGTGAATTAGATTTTCAGGGTTGCTGTAGCGATGAGGTGGGATTAACTTTGAGGGCAGGGATGATGAGAGAGTAGTGATGGTACGGGTGCCTGAGCTAGGAGGGGAAACTGCAGGAGGTGGGCAGGGAGGGAGGTCAGTGTGATGTGGATGGGGGTGTGGGGAGGTGACAGGGAAGGGAGAGAGGGAGCAGGGCTGAGTTGTGGGGTAGCAGGACCATGGGGCAGAGGTGAATGAAAGTGGGGTAACAGGAAAGGTGGGGGAAGAAAACAGAGGGATGGAGGGGAGACAGAGGAGGGGAGAGAGGAGGAGGTGGAGGAGACTAGGGGGGAAGGCTAAAGATACATTATTAGGTAGACACTGAGTGATGTGGGGAGTATAAGAAAACCTTGACATAGTGTTAAGTAGGTAAATAGGTTGAGGGAAAGTGGAAGTAGGAGAGGAGACTGTAAGGCAATCCGAGCAGAAGAATTGCAGAAATGCAGGTGAGAAAAGCAGTGTAGGCTCAAGGGGTGTAGATTTAGTATGAAATGAGTCAAAAGCGTAGATAAAGTGGGTGCAGAAAAGAATTTGGAGTGTAAGAAATGAAAGGATTGTGAGAGGTTTAAGAAGCAATGGTAATTATGTTAGATGTTTTAAGTGTTTGCAGGTAAAATTGCATTGGTGCAGCTGTGCTTAAAAAACAAAATTACAATAATACAGATACAGGCATTTGTAGGTGAAATGGATGGTTTATGAAATGTCCAAGTAAGGTAGTTATGTGCTATGTAATCAGATGCAACAATCAGGAGGTGAGTGATCTGAGGAGTAAGTGACTCACATTTGTTATTAGTTCTTCAGTTTTCTTTGTTTTGTTAGATTGGTGTGCTTCTGTTTTCCTTCTTTTTCACTTCGATTGAACGCTGATTGAACACTGCTGTTATGTGTCAATTTTATCACGCTTTGATAAAAATGCACGCTTAGATCAATAAATGCACAGCCAAATGGCTTTGCACAGCCTACACCATTGGACTTAAGTAGAAGACTATTACAAGTGAAACCAATAATTGAAATCTGTAACCACACCCCACCCCCTCAAATGCCAGGCAATAAATTACCTTAAAAACAACAACCAGGCATTCCACAAAGATTAAACTGGGTCTATATCATTCAAAACTTTAAAAAAGTACTTCAAAATCACATACTATGCAATAATGTTTCAATTTGCATTACCCAGCAGAATTAGCTTTGCATATATAGATATAGTGCAGCAGAATATATTGGTGGTTGTAGTCAATTGTAATTACCTGTAGGTGACAAGAAGAGAAGAAACGTCAATTCACAATCGATATCAGCTGAAGATAAATTAATGCTGATTGAACACTGCTGTTATGTGTCAATTTTATCACGCTTTGATAAAAATGCACGCTTAGATCAATAAATGCACAGCCAAACGGCTTTGCACAGCCTACACCATTGGACTTAAGTAGAAGACTATTACAAGTGAAACCAATAATTGAAATCTGTAACCACACCCCACCCCCTCAAATGCCAGGCAATAAATTACCTTAAAAACAACAACCAGGCATTCCACAAAGATTAAACTGGGTCTATATCATTCAAAACTTTAAAAAAGTACTTCAAAATCACATACTATGCATTAATGTTTCAATTTGCATTACCCAGCAGAATTAGCTTTGCATATATAGATATAGTGCAGCAGAATATATTGGTGGTTGTAGTCAATTGTAATTACTCAGCAGAATTAGCTTTGCATATATAGATATAGTGCAGCAGAATATATTGGTGGATGTAGTCAATTGTAATTACCCAGCAGAATTAGCTTTGCAAATATAGATATAGTGCAGCAGAATATATTGGTGGTTGTAGTCAGTTGTAATTACCCAGCAGAATTAGCTTTGCATATATATAGTGCAGCAGAATATATTGGTGGTTGTAGTCAATTGTAATTACCCAGCAGCAGCTCTACTGCACTCAACATCACCAGTGCTCACAATATATATAATGATATATACTATGCCATAGTGGTGCTTACTATATAACACCTCCTACTGCGTTCCCCCTGGCAATGAGCATGACACCCAGAGAGTGAAACCCCTGGCAATGAGCATGACACCCAGCACGTGAAACTCTTGGCATTGAGCAGTTTTTGTAAAAGTAATTAGAAGCTTTACTGTAGGGCATAGTGTATCACAGATATTGTGGTGAGTGACATAATATGTTCCAAAGGGCATTAATGTGTGGGGCTTAACATGGTGGAAATTACTGTACTTTTTTCCCTGTGGTGGCCGAGGTCTGTTGGTGCAGGGTCAAGAACTGGGGTGTAAGGTAGTCTTTGCCTGCAAGGCTACGCCCATTTTATGGAGACCATACCCATTTTTGCGAGGTCACGCCCCCCCATCCCGTCCGGAGCGCTCACGCAAATATAGTTTTTTTTTATATATATATATATATATATGGGGGAGGGGCACAATTTTTAATGCCAATGGTGGCGGGGGGCACGCATTTGAAGCCAAATTGTTTAGAAACACCCCTGCAAGAAAATATCTGCAAATCCAATGTTACCATAAGTGTGGCATATACCTGCGCTTGCTCTTGGGGTGAGAACATCTCCCTAATTGAATTCAGCGATATGAATAGAGGTTGTGCAGCAGCCACAGAAAGGGTTAATCTCTGCAGCTTGTCACTAAATTACATTGTTGCAATTTTAGCTGGGAGCTGCAATAATTACTCTAATACATAACACAGCCAACACTTCTATATTCACACAATATACTGCATGGTGAATATAGAAGTGGTGCTTACTAAACAGCACCTCCTACTGCATTCCACATCACCGCTGGTCACACTCATATCAGGCCCATAATGCTGTATACTATGCCATAGTGGTGCTTACTATATAACACCAGGTGCTGTGCAGTGGTCAAAACACACTAACTGGTCCCATGCTGTTGTTGAACTAAAGGCCTATACACACGATGAGATTCGGTCTATGCTAATAGGTTTAAAAAGGTTACATAAAAGCTACTTTATGTATTTATTCATTAAAGTTTTTAAGTTGTATTTTACAACCATACAATGATATGATATATAATGTATCGTATAATCATTACATAATGTTGATGGCATTGAATTGTCTCTGCCTTGACTAGTGGCAGCAGCTTCAGCACTAGGTGGAAGTGGATCTTGATCTTTCCCTATTTTACCCTCCACCTTTTTGTTCTCCATTTTTTAATGTGTGGAATTATATGCCAGTAATATATCTGGAATTAGACGGTGGTAATGTCTGGAATTAGATACCACTAGATAGATACCAGATATCACTGCATACCCTCCAACATTTTACACACAAAAATCGGTACAAATTAGAAAAAGGGGCGTGGTCACATGTAAAGGGGGCGTTGTCACGCCCCTTTTCCTATACTTTCAATGGAAGTTTGGAGAGCCAAAAATAGGTACAGACCATGAAAAAATAAGATTTTACTTACCGATAAATCTATTTCTCGTAGTCCGTAGTGGATGCTGGGACTCCGTAAGGACCATGGGGAATAGCGGCTCCACAGGAGACAGGGCACAAGAATAAAAGCTTTAGGATCAGGTGGTGTGCACTGGCTCCTCCCCCTATGACCCTCCTCCAAGCCTCAGTTAGGATACTGTGCCCGGACGAGCGTACATAATAAGGAAGGATATTGAATCCCGGGTAAGACTCATACCAGCCACACCAATCACACTGTACAACCTGTGATCTGAACCCAGTTAACAGCATGATAACAGCGGAGCCTCTAAAAAGAAGGCTCACAACAATAATAACCCGATTTTTGTAACAATAACTATGTACAAGTATTGCAGACAATCCGCACTTGGGATGGGCGCCCAGCATCCACTACGGACTACGAGAAATAGATTTATCGGTAAGTAAAATCTTATTTTCTCTGACGTCCTAGTGGATGCTGGGACTCCGTAAGGACCATGGGGATTATACCAAAGCTCCCAAACGGGCGGGAGAGTGCGGATGACTCTGCAGCACCGAATGAGAGAACTCCAGGTCCTCCTCAGCCAGGGTATCAAATTTGTAGAATTTAGCAAACGTGTTTGCCCCTGACCAAGTAGCTGCTCGGCAAAGTTGTAAAGCCGAGACCCCTCGGGCAGCTGCCCAAGATGAGCCCACTTTCCTTGTGGAATGGGCTTTCACAGATTTTGGCTGTGGCAGGCCTGCCACAGAATGTGCAAGTTGAATTGTACTACAAATCCAACGAGCAATAGTCTGCTTAGAAGCAGGAGCACCCAGCTTGTTGGGTGCATACAGGATAAACAGCGAGTCAGACTTTCTGACTCCCGCCGTCCTGGAAACATATATTTTCAGGGCCCTGACAACGTCAAGTAACTTGGAGTCCTCCAAGTCCCTAGTAGCCGCAGGCACCACAATAGGTTGGTTCATGTGAAAAGCAGAAACCACCTTAGGGAGAAATTGAGGACGAGTCCTCAATTCTGCCCTGTCAGAATGAAAAATTAAGTAAGGGCTTTTATATGATAAAGCCGCCAATTCTGACACACGCCTGGCTGAAGCCAGGGCTAACAGCATCGTCACCTTCCATGTGAGATATTTTAAGTCCACAGTGGTGAGTGGTTCAAACCAATGTGACTTAAGGAACCTCAAAACAACATTGAGTTCCCAAGGTGCCACTGGAGGCACAAAAGGAGGTTGTATATGCAGTACCCCTTTTACAAATGTCTGAACTTCAGGTACTGAAGCCTGTTCTTTCTGGAAGAAAATCGACAGGGCCGAAATTTGAACCTTAATGGACCCTAATTTTAGGCCCATAGACAGTCCTGTTTGCAGGAAATGGAGGAAACGACCCAGTTGAAATTCCTCTGTAGGGGCCTTCTTGGCCTCACACCACGCAACATATTTTCGCCAAATGCGGTGATAATGTTTTGCGGTTACATCCTTCCTGGCTTTGACCAGGGTAGGGATGACTTCATCTGGAATGCCTTTTTCCTTCAGGATCCGGCGTTCAACCGCCATGCCGTCAAACGCAGCCGCGGTAAGTCTTGGAACAGACAAGGCCCCTGTTGGAGCAGGTCCTTTCTTAGAGGTAGAGGCCACGGGTCTTCCGTGAGCATCTCTTGAAGTTCCGGGTACCAAGTCCTTCTTGGCCAATCCGGAACCACGAGTATCGTTCTTACTCCTCTCCTTCTTATGATTCTCAGTACTTTTGGTATGAGAGGCAGAGGAGGGAACACATACACTGACTGGTACACCCACGGTGTCACCAGAGCGTCCACCGCTATTGCCTGAGGGTCCCTTGACCTGGCGCAATATCTGTCTAGTTTTTTGTTTAGACGTGACGCCATCATGTCCACCTTTGGTTTTTCCCAACGGTTTACAATCAGGTGGAAGACTTCTGGGTGAAGTCCCCACTCTCCCGGGTGAAGGTCGTGTCTGCTGAGGAAGTCTGCTTCCCAGTTGTCCACTCCCGGAATGAACACTGCTGACAGAGCTACCACATGATTTTCCGCCCAGCGAAGAATCCTTGCAGCTTCTGCCATTGCCCTCCTGCTTCTCGTGCCGCCCTGTCTGTTTACGAGGGCGACTGACGTGATGTTGTCCGATTGGATCAATACCGCCTGACCCTGAAGCAGGGGTTTCGCTTGACTTAGGGCATTGTAAATGGCCCTTAGTTCCAGAATGTTTATATGAAGAGATGTTTCCATGCTTGACCACAAGCCCTGGAAATTTTTTCCCTGTGTGACTGCCCCCCAGCCTCTCAGGCTGGCGTCCGTGGTCACCAGGACCCAATCCTGAATGCCAAATCTGCGGCCCTCTAGTAGATGAGCACTCTGCAGCCACCACAGAAGAGACACCCTTGTCCTTGTCGACAGGGTTATCCGCTGATGCATCTGAAGATGCGATCCGGACCATTTGTCCAGTAGATCCCACTGAAACGTTCTTGCATGGAATCTTCCGAATGGAATCGCTTCGTAAGAAGCCACCATTTTTCCCAGGACCCTCGTGCACTGATGCACTGACACCTGGTCTGGTTTTAGGAGGTTCCTGACTAGCTCGGATAACTCCCTGGCCTTCTCCTCCGGGAGAAACACCTTTTTCTGGACTGTGTCCAGAATCATTCCTAGGAACAGTAGACGTGTCGTTGGAATCAGCTGCGATTTTGGAATATTTAGGATCCACCCGTGCTGACGTAACACTACCTGAGATAGTGCTACTCCGATTTCTAACTGTTCCCTGGACCTTGCCCTTATCAGGAGATCGTCCAAGTAAGGGATAATTAAGATGCCTTTTCTTCGAAGAAGAATCATCATTTCGGCCATTACCTTGGTAAAGACCCGAGGTGCCGTGGACAACCCAAACGGCAGCGTCTGAAACTGATAATGACAGTTTTGTACTACAAACCTGAGGTACCCTTGGTGAGACGGGTAGATTGGGACGTGGAGATAAGCATCCTTGATGTCCAGAGACACCATATAGTCCCCTTCTTCCAGGTTTGCTATCACCGCTCTGAGTGATTCCATCTTGAATTTGAACCTCTTTATGTAAGTGTTCAGGGATTTTAGATTTAAAATTGGTCTCACCGAGCCGTCCGGCTTCGGTACCACAAACAGCGTGGAATAATACCCCTTTCCCTGTTGTAGGAGGGGTACCTTGATTATCACCTGCTGGGAATACAGCTTGTGAATGGCTTCCAAAACTGCCTACCTGTCGGAGGGAGACTTTGGTAGAGCAGACTTCAGGAACCGGCGAGGGGGAAACGCCTCGAATTCCAGTTTGTACCCCTGCGATACCACCTGTAGAATCCAGGGGTCCACTTGCGAGTGAGCCCACTGCGCGTTGAAATTCTTGAGACGGGCCCCCACCATGTCTGAGTCTGCTTGTAAAGCCCCAGCGTCATGCTGAAGACTTGGCAGAAGCAGGGGATGGCTTCTGCTCCTGGGAAGCGGCTGCATGGTGCAGTCTTTTTCCCCTTCCTCTGCCCCGGGGCAGGAAGGAATGGCCTTTAGCTCGCTTGTACTTATGGGAACGAAAGGACTGAGTTTGAAAAGACGGTGTCTTTTTCTGCTGATGTGAAGTGACCTGGGGTAAAAAGGTGGATTTTCCAGCCGTTGCCGTGGCCACCAGGTCCGATAGACCAGCCCCAAATAACTCCTCCCCTTTATACGGCAATACTTCCATATGTCGTTTGGAATCCGCATCGCCTGACCACTGTCGCGTCCATAACGCTCTTCTGGCAGAAATGGACATAGCACTTACTCTTGATGCCAGGGTGCAAATATCCCTCTGTGCATCACGCATATATAGTAATGCATCCTTCAAATGCTCTATAGTTAACAGTATATTGTCCCTATCCAGGGTATCAATATTTTCAGTCAGGGAATCCGACCACGCGACGCCAGCACTGCACATCCAGGCTGAAGCGATTGCTGGTCGCAGTATAACACCAGTATGTGTGTATATACTTTTAAGAATATTTTCCAGCCTTCTATCTGCTGGTTCTTTGAGGGTGGCCGTATCAGGAGACGGTAACGCTACTTGTTTAGATAAACGTGTGAGCGCTTTATCTACCCTAGGGGGTGTTTCCCAACGTGTCCTAACCTCTAACGGGAAAGGATATAGTGCCAATAATTTTTTAGAAATTAGCAGTTTTTTGTCGGGGGAAACCCACGCTTTATCACACACCTCATTTAACTCATCTGACTCAGGGAAAACTATTGGTAGTTTTTTCACACCCCACATAATACCCTTCTTTGTGGTACTTGTAGTGTCAGAAATGTTCAATGCTTCCTTCATTGCCGTGATCATGTAACGTGTGGCCCTACTGGACATTACGTTTGTCTCCTCACCGTCGACACTAGACTCAGTATCTGTGTCTGGATCTGTGTCGACCCACTGAGGTAACGGGCGTTTTAGGGCCCCTGACGGTGTCTGAGACGCCTGGACAGGCACTAATTGATTTGCCGGCTGTCTCATGTCATCAACCGTTCTTTGCAAAGTGCTGACATTATCACTTAATTCTTTAAATACGATCATCCAGTCAGGTGTCGACTCCCTAGGGGGTGACATCACTAACCCAGGCAATTGCTCCGCCTCCACATCATTTTCCTCCTCATACATGTCGACACACACGTACCGACACACAGCACACACACCGGGAATGCTCTGATAGAGGACAGGACCCCACAAGCCCTTTGGAGAGACAGAGGGAGAGTCTGCCAGCACACACCAAGCGCTATATATATATACAGGGATAACCTTATATAAGTGTTAATCCCTTATAGCTGCTGTTTATATTAGAGATGAGCGCCGGAAATTTTTCGGGTTTTGTGTTTTGGTTTTGGGTTCGGTTCCGCGGCCGTGTTTTGGGTTCGACCGCGTTTTGGCAAAACCTCACCGAATTTTTTTTGTCGGATTCGGGTGTGTTTTGGATTCGGGTGTTTTTTTCAAAAAACCCTAAAAAACAGCTTAAATCATAGAATTTGGGGGTAATTTTGATCCCAAAGTATTATTAACCTCAAAAAACATAATTTACACTCATTTTCAGCCTATTCTGAACACATCACACCTCACAATATTATTTTTAGTCCTAAAATTTGCACCGAGGTCGCTGTGTGAGTAAGATAAGCGACCCTAGTGGCCGACACAAACACCGGGCCCATCTAGGAGTGGCACTGCAGTGTCACGCAGGATGGCCCTTCCAAAAAACCCTCCCCAAACAGCACATGACGCAAAGAAAAAAAGAGGCGCAATGAGGTAGCTGACTGTGTGAGTAAGATTAGCGACCCTAGTGGCCGACACAAACACCGGGCACATCTAGGAGTGGCACTGCAGTGTCACGCAGGATGTCCCTTCCAAAAAACCCTCCCCAAACAGCACATGACGCAAAGAAAAAAAGAGGCGCAATGAGGTAGCTGTGTGAGTAAGATTAGCGACCCTAGTGGCCGACACAAACACCGGGCCCATCTAGGAGTGGCACTGCAGTGTCACGCAGGATGTCCCTTCCAAAAAACCCTCCCCAATCAGCACATGATGCAAAGAAAAAGAAAAGAAAAAAGAGGTGCAAGATGGAATTATCCTTGGGCCCTCCCACCCACCCTTATGTTGTATAAACAAAACAGGACATGCACACTTTAACCAACCCATCATTTCAGTGACAGGGTCTGCCACACGACTGTGACTGATATGACGGGTTGGTTTGGACCCCCCCCAAAAAAGAAGCAATTAATCTCTCCTTGCACAAACTGGCTCTACAGAGGCAAGATGTCCACCTCATCTTCACCCTCCGATATATCACCGTGTACATCCCCCTCCTCACAGATTATCAATTCGTCCCCACTGGAATCCACCATCTCAGCTCCCTGTGTACTTTGTGGAGGCAATTGCTGCTGGTCAATGTCTCCGCGGAGGAATTGATTATAATTCATTTTAATGAACATCATCTTCTCCACATTTTCTGGATGTAACCTCGTACGCCGATTGCTGACAAGGTGAGCGGCGGCACTAAACACTCTTTCGGAGTACACACTTGTGGGAGGGCAACTTAGGTAGAATAAAGCCAGTTTGTGCAAGGGCCTCCAAATTGCCTCTTTTTCCTGCCAGTATAAGTACGGACTGTGTGACGTGCCTACTTGGATGCGGTCACTCATATAATCCTCCACCATTCTATCAATGTTGAGAGAATCATATGCAGTGACAGTAGACGACATGTCCGTAATCGTTGTCAGGTCCTTCAGTCCGGACCAGATGTCAGCATCAGCAGTCGCTCCAGACTGCCCTGCATCACCGCCAGCGGGTGGGCTCGGAATTCTGAGCCTTTTCCTCGCACCCCCAGTTGCGGGAGAATGTGAAGGAGGAGATGTTGACAGGTCGCGTTCCGCTTGACTTGACAATTTTGTCACCAGCAGGTCTTTCAACCCCAGCAGACCTGTGTCTGCCGGAAAGAGAGATCCAAGGTAGGCTTTAAATCTAGGATCGAGCACGGTGGCCAAAATGTAGTGCTCTGATTTCAACAGATTGACCACCCGTGAATCCTTGTTAAGCGAATTAAGGGCTGCATCCACAAGTCCCACATGCCTAGCGGAATCGCTCCGTGTTAGCTCCTCCTTCAATGCCTCCAGCTTCTTCTGCAAAAGCCTGATGAGGGGAATGACCTGACTCAGGCTGGCAGTGTCTGAACTGACTTCACGTGTGGCAAGTTCAAAGGGCATCAGAACCTTGCACAACGTTGAAATCATTCTCCACTGCACTTGAGACAGGTGCATTCCACCTACTATATCGTGCTCAATTGTATAGGCTTGAATGGCCTTTTGCTGCTCCTCCAACCTCTGAAGCATATAGAGGGTTGAATTCCACCTCGTTACCACTTCTTGCTTCAGATGATGGCAGGGCAGGTTCAGTAGTTTTTGGTGGTGCTCCAGTTTTCTGTACGTGGTGCCTGTACGCCGAAAGTGTCCCGCAATTCTTCTGGCCACCGACAGCATCTCTTGCACGCCCCTGTCGTTTTTAAAAAAATTCTGCACCACCAAATTCAAGGTATGTGCAAAACATGGGACGTGCTGGAATTGGCCCAGATTTAATGCACACACAATATTGCTGGCGTTGTCCGATGCCACAAATCCACAGGAGAGTCCAATTGGGGTAAGCCATTCCGCGATGATCTTCCTCAGTTGCCGTAAGAGGTTTTCAGCTGTGTGCGTATTCTGGAAAGCGGTGATACAAAGCGTAGCCTGCCTAGGAAAGAGTTGGCGTTTGCGAGATGCTGCTACTGGTGCCGCCGCTGCTGTTCTTGCGGCGGGAGTCCATACATCTACCCAGTGGGCTGTCACAGTCATATAGTCCTGACCCTGCCCTGCTCCACTTGTCCACATGTCCGTGGTTAAGTGGACATTGGGTACAGCTGCATTTTTTAGGACACTGGTGACTCTTTTTCTGAGGTCTGTGTACATTTTCGGTATCGCCTGCCTAGAGAAATGGAACCTAGATGGTATTTGGTACCGGGGACACAGTACCTCCAACAAGTCTCTAGTTGGCTCTGCAGTAATGATGGATACCGGAACCACGTTTCTCACCACCCAGGATGCCAAGGCCTCAGTTATCCGCTTTGCAGTAGGATGACTGCTGTGATATTTCATCTTCCTCGCAAAGGACTGTTGAACAGTCAATTGCTTACTGGAAGTAGTACAAGTGGGCTTACGACTTCCCCTCTGGGATGACCATCGACTCCCAGCGGCAACAACAGCAGCGCCAGCAGCAGTAGGCGTTACACGCAAGGATGCATCGGAGGAATCCCAGGCAGGAGAGGACTCGTCAGACTTGCCAGTGACATGGCCTGCAGGACTATTGGCATTCCTGGGGAAGGAGGAAATTGACACTGAGGGAGTTGGTGGGGTGGTTTGCGTGAGCTTGGTTACAAGAGGAAGGGATTTACTGGTCAGTGGACTGCTTCCGCTGTCACCCAAAGTTTTTGAACTTGTCACTGACTTATTATGAATGCGCTGCAGGTGACGTATAAGGGAGGATGTTCCGAGGTGGTTAACGTCCTTACCCCTACTTATTACAGCTTGACAAAGGGAACACACGGCTTGACACCTGTTGTCCGCATTTCTGGTGAAATACCTCCACACCGAAGAGCTGATTTTTTTGGTATTTTCACCTGGCATGTCAACGGCCATATTCCTCCCACGGACAACAGGTGTCTCCCCGGGTGCCTGACTTAAACAAACCACCTCACCATCAGAATCCTCCTGGTCAATTTCCTCCCCAGCGCCAGCAACACCCATATCCTCCTCATCCTGGTGTACTTCAACACTGACATCTTCAATCTGACTATCAGGAACTGGACTGCGGGTGCTCCTTCCAGCACTTGCAGGGGGCATGCAAATAGTGGAAGGCGCATGCTCTTCACGTCCAGTGTTGGGAAGGTCAGGCATCGCAAACGACACAATTGGACTCTCCTTGTGGATTTGGGATTTCAAAGAACGCACAGTTCTTTGCGGTGCTTTTGCCAGCTTGAGTCTTTTCAGTTTTCTAGCGAGAGGCTGAGTGCTTCCATCCTCATGTGAAGCTGAACCACTAGCCATGAACATAGGCCAGGGCCTCAGCCGTTCCTTGCCACTCCGTGTGGTAAATGGCATATTGGCAAGTTTACGCTTCTCCTCCGACAATTTTATTTTAGGTTTTGGAGTCCTTTTTTTTCTGATATTTGGTGTTTTGGATTTGACATGCTCTGTACTATGACATTGGGCATCGGCCTTGGCAGACGACGTTGCTGGCATTTCATCGTCTCGGCCATGACTAGTGGCAGCAGCTTCAGCACGAGGTGGAAGTGGATCTTGATCTTTCCCTAATTTTGGAACCTCAACTTTTTTGTTCTCCATATTTTATAGGCAGAACTAAAAGGCACCTCAGGTAAACAATGGAGATGGATGGATTGGATACTAGTATACAATTATGGACGGACTGCCACGGTTAGGTGGTATAAAAAAACCACGGTTAGGTGGTATATATTATAATAATAATACAATTATGGATGGACGGACTGCCTGCCGACTGCCGACACAGAGGTAGCCACAGCCGTGAACTACCGCACTGTACACTGGTTGATAAAGAGATAGTAGTATACTCGTAACAACTAGTATGACACTATGACGACGGTATAAAGAATGAAAAAAAAACCACGGTTAGGTGGTATATATTATAATAATAATACAATTATGGATGGACGGACTGCCTGCCGACTGCCGACACAGAGGTAGCCACAGCCGTGAACTACCGCACTGTACACTGGTTGATAAAGAGATAGTAGTATACTCGTAACAACTAGTATGACACTATGACGGTATAAAGAATGAAAAAAAAACCACGGTTAGGTGGTATATATTATAATAATAATACAATTATGGATGGACGGACTGCCTGCCGACTGCCGACACAGAGGTAGCCACAGCCGTGAACTACCGCACTGTACACTGGTTGATAAAGAGATAGTAGTATACTCGTAACAATTAGGATGACACTATGACGGTATAAAGAATGAAAAAAAAACCACGGTTAGGTGGTAGGTATATAATAATAAATAATACAATTCTGGTCGGACGGACTGCCTGCCGTGTGCCGACACAGAGGTAGCCACAGCCGTGAACTACCGCACTGTACACTGGTTGATAAAGAGATAGTAGTATACTCGTAACAATTAGGATGACACTATGACGGTATAAAGAATGAAAAAAAAACCACGGTTAGGTGGTAGGTATATAATAATAAATAATACAATTCTGGTCGGACGGACTGCCTGCCGTGTGCCGACACAGAGGTAGCCACAGCCGTGAACTACCGCACTGTACACTGGTTGATAAAGAGATAGTAGTATACTCGTAACAATTAGGATGACACTATGACGGTATAAAGAATGAAAAAAAAACCACGGTTAGGTGGTAGGTATATAATAATAAATAATACAATTCTGGTCGGACGGACTGCCTGCCGTGTGCCGACACAGAGGTAGCCACAGCCGTGAACTACCGCACTGTACACTGGTTGATAAAGAGATAGTAGTATACTCGTAACAATTAGGATGACACTATGACGGTATAAAGAATGAAAAAAAAACCACGGTTAGGTGGTAGGTATATAATAATAAATAATACAATTCTGGTCGGACGGACTGCCTGCCGTGTGCCGACACAGAGGTAGCCACAGCCGTGAACTACCGCACTGTACACTGGTTGATAAAGAGATAGTAGTATACTCGTAACAATTAGGATGACACTATGACGGTATAAAGAATGAAAAAAAAACCACGGTTAGGTGGTAGGTATATAATAATAAATAATACAATTCTGGTCGGACGGACTGCCTGCCGTGTGCCGACACAGAGGTAGCCACAGCCGTGAACTACCGCACTGTACACTGGTTGATAAAGAGATAGTAGTATACTCGTAACAATTAGGATGACACTATGACGGTATAAAGAATGAAAAAAAAACCACGGTTAGGTGGTAGGTATATAATAATAAATAATACAATTCTGGTCGGACGGACTGCCTGCCGTGTGCCGACACAGAGGTAGCCACAGCCGTGAACTACCGCACTGTACACTGGTTGATAAAGAGATAGTAGTATACTCGTAACAATTAGGATGACACTATGACGGTATAAAGAATGAAAAAAAAACCACGGTTAGGTGGTAGGTATATAATAATAAATAATACAATTCTGGTCGGACGGACTGCCTGCCGTGTGCCGACACAGAGGTAGCCACAGCCGTGAACTACCGCACTGTACACTGGTTGATAAAGAGATAGTAGTATACTCGTAACAATTAGGATGACACTATGACGGTATAAAGAATGAAAAAAAAACCACGGTTAGGTGGTAGGTATATAATAATAAATAATACAATTCTGGTCGGACGGACTGCCTGCCGTGTGCCGACACAGAGGTAGCCACAGCCGTGAACTACCGCACTGTACACTGGTTGATAAAGAGATAGTAGTATACTCGTAACAATTAGGATGACACTATGACGGTATAAAGAATGAAAAAAAAACCACGGTTAGGTGGTAGGTATATAATAATAAATAATACAATTCTGGTCGGACGGACTGCCTGCCGTGTGCCGACACAGAGGTAGCCACAGCCGTGAACTACCGCACTGTACACTGGTTGATAAAGAGATAGTAGTATACTCGTAACAATTAGGATGACACTATGACGGTATAAAGAATGAAAAAAAAACCACGGTTAGGTGGTAGGTATATAATAATAAATAATACAATTCTGGTCGGACGGACTGCCTGCCGTGTGCCGACACAGAGGTAGCCACAGCCGTGAACTACCGCACTGTACACTGGTTGATAAAGAGATAGTAGTATACTCGTAACAATTAGGATGACACTATGACGGTATAAAGAATGAAAAAAAAACCACGGTTAGGTGGTAGGTATATAATAATAAATAATACAATTCTGGTCGGACGGACTGCCTGCCGTGTGCCGACACAGAGGTAGCCACAGCCGTGAACTACCGCACTGTACACTGGTTGATAAAGAGATAGTAGTATACTCGTAACAATTAGGATGACACTATGACGGTATAAAGAATGAAAAAAAAACCACGGTTAGGTGGTAGGTATATAATAATAAATAATACAATTCTGGTCGGACGGACTGCCTGCCGTGTGCCGACACAGAGGTAGCCACAGCCGTGAACTACCGCACTGTACACTGGTTGATAAAGAGATAGTAGTATACTCGTAACAATTAGGATGACACTATGACGGTATAAAGAATGAAAAAAAAACCACGGTTAGGTGGTAGGTATATAATAATAAATAATACAATTCTGGTCGGACGGACTGCCTGCCGTGTGCCGACACAGAGGTAGCCACAGCCGTGAACTACCGCACTGTACTGTGTCTGCTGCTAATATAGACTGGTTGATATTTAAAGAGATATTAGTAGTATACAACAATACTATACTGGTGGTCAGGCACTGGTCACCACTCCTGCAGCAAAAGTGTGCACTGTTAATTAATATAATTGTACTCCTGGCTCCTGCTAACAACCTGCAGTGCTCCCCAGTCTCCCCCACAATTAATTATAAGCTTTTAATTTATACATTGATGACTGTGCAGCACACTGGGCTGAGCTGAGTGCACACAGACTGAGTCACACTGTGTGACTGACTGTGCTGTGTATCGTTTTTTTTTTTCAGGCAGAGAACGGATATAGCAGAGAGAAGTGAACGGATATATTATATTAAATAAAAGTTAACTAGCAACTGCACTGGTCACTGACTGTGGTAAACTAACTCTGTCTGCGACTCTGCACAATCTCTCTCTATCTAATCTATCTATCTCTATTCTAATGGAGAGGACGCCAGACACGTCCTCTCCCTATCAATCTCAATGCACGAGTGAAAATGGCGGCGACGCGCGGCTCCTTATATAGAATCCGAGTCTCGCGAGAATCCGACAGCGTCATGATGACGTTCGGGCGCGCTCGGGTTAACCGAGCAAGGCGGGAAGATCCGAGTCGCTCGGACCCGTGGAAAAAAAAGTGAAGTTCGTGCGGGTTCGGATTCAAAGAAACCGAACCCGCTCATCTCTAGTTTATATAGTTTTTAGCTGCCAATAGTGCCCCCCCTTCTCTTTTTTACCCTGATTCAGTAGCAAGTCTGCAGGGGAGAGTCAGGGAGCCGTCCTTCCAGCGGAGCTGTGAGGGAAAATGGCGCTTGTGTGCTGAGGAGATAGGCTCCGCCCCTTCACGACCACCTTATCTCCCGCTTTTTCTGTAAAAAATGGCAGGGGTTAAAATACATCCATATAGCCCCAGAGCTATATGTGATGTATTCTTTAGCCAATCTAAGGTATATCATGTTATATTGCGTCTCAGGGCGCTCCCCCCCAGCGCCCTGCACCCTCAGTGACCGGAGTGTGAAGTGTGCTGAGAGCAATGGCGCACAGCTGCGGTGCTGTGCGCTACCTTAGTCTGAAGACAGGATCGTCTTCTGCCGCCGATTTCACCGGACCTCTTCGCTCTTCTGGCTCTGTAAGGGGGCCGGCGGCGTGGCTCCGGGACCCATCCATGCTGAACCTGTGATCGTCCCTCTGGAGCTAATGTCCAGTAGCCTAAGAAACCCGATCCACTCTGCACGCAGGTGAGTCCGTTTCTTCTCCCCTTAGTCCCACGATGCAGTGAGCCTGTTGCCAGCAGGACTCACTGAAAATAAAAAACCTAAAATATACTTTTATTCTAAGCAGCTCAGGAGAGCCACCTAGTCTGCACCCTTCTCGTTCGGGCACAAAAATCTAACTGGGGCTTGGAGGAGGGTCATAGGGGGAGGAGCCAGTGCACACCACCTGATCCTACAGCTTTTATTCTTGTGCCCTGTCTCCTGCGGAGCCGCTATTCCCCATGGTCCTTACGGAGTCCCAGCATCCACTAGGACGTCAGAGAAAATACCTATTAAAAAGGTACAGTTGGAGGGTATGTCACTGTGACTGGAATGATGACATATGCACAGTGACAGGACACTACCACAGCACCCTACAGCAGCCATATGCGGCACAAGACACTGGAGTATTAGTAATGTACTGTAGTATACTGAGCACCACAAGACAATGAGCAGTGATACGGAGCACTGATGAGATTACTAGAACTGACACAGAGCAGCCAGATGCAGCACTGGACTATTAGTAATGTTCTGTAGTATACTGAGCACAGGGGTGTATCTAGGGGTCCGAGCGCCCCTGGCAAAGTAAGGGGCTGGCGCCGCCCCCCCTACACACATTTGGAATAAGGTGTGAGTATTGGAAATGGGGCATGGTCTTGTGGGGGAAGGACGTGGACACAATAGTATTTCCAATTCAAATTATGCCACAAAGTAGTGTCCCTCATTCACATTACACCGCACAGTAGTGTCTCGTATTCACGTTACACCATCTCTCCCCCCTAACCCACCTTTCCCACAGCCTGACCTTAACCCGCCCCCTCAAAAAAAGCCTCTTCAGTGGTGCCTAACCCTAACCCACCCTTCCTAATCTCCCTCCCTGCAGCCTAACCCTAACTCTCCAGCCCTCGCAGCCTAACCCTAACCCTCCCACGTGGCTTGCCAGTGGAGACTTTGGCACCAACTCAATCCGGATTTTGGCATTCTGCATCGCTATCTATGTTGGGATGCCAGCATCAGCATTCCGAGCAGTTTCGGGATGCTGGCGTCAGCTTTCCGACCGCCGGGATGCCAAACGCCGGCATCTTGACTGCATCCTGAATGAAATGCTAATGAGCTGCTGTGAGATGAGCCTCAAATGGACCCAGCCATTAACCAAACACCATTAGTTGGATGGTAGAAGTGCTTCCTGTTAGAAGAAACATCAGGGTGCCATCACTTCCAAGATAAAATGATCAATTATACAATTAACTGATATACATTTCCTTGAACATGGCCTTGAAATAGGTAAGATATGTATTTTCTTTATTACACTCAACAAGTTAAAGTTTTTGCTTACTTACTAGTTACAGTACTTGCATCTCACATGCATGAAAATCGTGTCGTTTTCCAGGTACTACAGTCCCTTCTCCCAAACACGGACACTTTTTTATTATTTTCAACAACTAATAGATCTGTAGCACTGTGCTATACAACAATTGCTGTGTACCAGCGGTGCAAGTATGCGGGTACGCTCGGGCACAGAGTACCCTTAAGAATTTTGCAGCGGGTACGCACTTTGCCATTGCCACAATTAAAATGCGCCACAAAGCAACAAGACCATGGTGCTCGGCAGCATGACAGCTCCTCCCACTTTGTCAGGGTTACTGGGAGTGCGACAGTTGCTGTATTTTCCTGTTATAATGGAGGCATTACTATATATTATTATTGAGGCATTACTATATATTGTTATTAAATTGGGGGCATTACTGTATATTTCTATTATACTGGAGGTATCACTATATATTTATATTATACTGGAGGTATCACTATATATTTCTATTATACTGGAGGCATTACTATATATTATTATTGAGGCATTACTATATATTGTTATTAAATTGGGGGCATTACTGTATATTTCTATTATACTGGAGGTATCACTATATATTTCTATTATACTGGAGGCATTACTATATATTTTTTGCCTTGCCTCCAGAATACAAAAAAAAAGGGGCTATGTCATGTGGCCACACCGCTAGTGTCATGTAGCCACTCCCACTAGCAGCATGTGACCACGCCCCATCACAACACATGACCACGCCCATTTTTCGGCACTCAGTACCCATAAGAAAATATTTCTCCACTGCCGGCGCAGCGCCGGTGTCCGTCAGCACTAGTGATCAGACTAGTGTCCAGCAGCACCGCACTTGTAATCAGACTCACAATAAACTATAGTTCCCAGCAGCCCTTGCTGCCGGGAGCTCCCAGCAACAAGGGCTGCTGGGAGCTGTAGTTTATTTTGAGTCTGACTACAAGTGCGGTGCTGCTGGACACCAGCGCCGCTCCAGCAGTAACAGACTCTCACCAGGTACAGTCTGACAGTACTGCTTTTCTATCCTTTGGCAGCGGGTGGCACAGCCAGGCGGCGCCCCCTCCTTGCCTGGCGCCCCTGGCGAGTGCCATCCTGGCCAATAGGTAGATACACCCCTGACTGAGCACCACAATGCAGCACAAAACAATGAGCAGTGATACTGAGCACTGATGAGGATACTAGAACTGACACTGAGCAGCAAGATGCAGCACTGGACTATTAGTAATGTACTCTAGTATACTGAGCACCACAATGCAGCACAAGACAATGAGCAGTGATACTGAGCACTGATGAGGATACTACTGAGAACTGACACTGAGCAGGAGAGACACACTACAATTTCATCTTGCGCCTCTTTTTTTATTTATCTTTGCATCATGTGCTGTTTGGGGCTATTTTTTTAAGTGCCATCTTGTCTGACACTGCAGTGCCACTCCTAGATGGGCCAGGTGTTTGTGCTGCCCACTTGGGTCGCTTAGCTTAGTCATCCAGGGACCTTGGTGCAAATTTTAGGACTAAAAATAATATTGGGAGGTGTGAGGTGTTCAGAATAGACTGGAAAGAAGTAGAAATTGGTTATTGAGCTTAATACTATAGGATCAAAATTACCCCCAAATTCTATGATTTTAGCTGTTTGAGGTTTTAAAAAAAAATCACCCGAATCCAAAACCCGAAAGGGTGGTTTTGCCAAAACGCGTCCGTATCCAAAACACAACTGCGGATCCGAAACCAAAACCAAAACATGAAACACGAAAAATGCCCGCTGCACATCTCTAGTTAGGGGAGAAGCATGTAGCCTTGTAGACTATGCACAGCTATATCTAGAAAAATATACGATCTAATCTTTAACCAACCAATGCAAGAAAGTATTTAATGTGAAAATACGAAACACTAGACTAATTGGAGGTGCGCCCTAAAGCAAATTACAATGTTAGGATTAGGGGGTTCGGAAAGACCTCTAGTGTATACACTACTATATACATTTTAAGATAGGAAGGTACAAATTACATATTCACATTGCATCTATGGGCTGGATTCAAATGTCCCTTTCCTCCCTCAATCGTGCCCGTCAGCAGCTATTCTAATGTTGCTGCCAACGGGTGCGACATGTTTATTTCAGCTCGCTACCCCCAGGGGAAACAAGCTGAAATGTGTGCAAAGAGACCCATTTGGGCAACCAAACGGTGTCTTTTCACGATCGCGCCCATTACTTTATTCAGGTTTAGGTGCTTTGTGCACCTAAACCAGAGTGTAATGGGCGCAATAATTGAATGCATTTGAATTTCCCTTATATGTGTGTGTGTGATATACAAACAGACACACATACTGTATTTCTTTATATAATGGACACCTCAGTTTCTATTCATTCATGTCCTGCCCCCTACTCTGTCAGACCCCTTCCCCTCTACTTTTCTGACCCCAAACGCCACTCATTCTTGTTGAGTGCTGGTGGGCCCATTCAGAATTTTGCTATGGGGCCCACAAAGGTCTAGTTACGCCACTGGGCAGGGTTATAGAGGAGGCGGTGCAAGGCATCCTGGGAACAGTCAAAGCTTTAGCCTGTTGGTGCCTTGGATCAACATCCAACTCTACACCCCGATGTTAGTGTAGTGCCTTTTGGGGTTAAGGTTTTACAGAAAGTTACAGTTTTTTTTAATTTAGTAAAATATGCCCCATTTTAAAGATAGGGCATTTAAATTTGTTGCACCTGTGCAGTACATAGCAGCCTGCAGGGCATGTACAGTGGCTTCATTTGGGTGCAGATACATTGCCGACTCCTGGTCGCAAACTGAAATTATTGTGTGTAAGTGGAATTAGCGGTGTTTATGTCATACAGGGGGGTGGGGGAGGTTTGTGGTTGGCGGGGGGCACGCTGTGCGATTATTATCCTGCATCTATACATACATGCGCTAACACCTGGACATACACTGATGTACCCACACCTAATATCCATACATACACGCCCTGACACCTGGACATACACCAACATTCCCACACCTGCATCTATACATACACATGCTGACACCTGGACATACACCAACATACAAGCACCTGCATCTATATATACACGCGCTGACAAATGGACATACACCGACGTACCCACACTTGCATCTATACATACATGCACTGACATCTGGACATACAAGCACCTGCATCTATACATACACGCGCTGACACCTGAACCTACACTGACGTTCCCACACCTGCATCTATACATACACATTCTGACACCTGGACATACACAGACGTACCCACACCTGCATCTATACATACACGCGTTGACACCTGGACGTACACTGACGTACACACACCTACATCTATATATGCATGGATGCAAATGTGGGTACGTCTGTATACGTCCAGTTGTTAGCATGTGTATGTATAGATGTTAGGTGTGGGTACATCAGTGTATGTCCAGGTGTCAGCACATGTATGTATAGATTCACATGTGGGTACGTTGGTGTACGTTTAGGGGTCAGCGTGTTTATGTATAGATGTTGGTGTGTGTATATCAGTGTACGTACAGATATAGGTGTGTGTATGTATGTATGTATGTATGTATGTATATGTATAGAGGAAGGTGTGATACATACATATAACACATACATGATAGATACATACATATATCACACACACGATAGATAGATAGATAGATAGATAGATAGATAGATAGATAGATAGATAGATAGATAGAACACATACATACAAGATAGATAGATACATACATACATACATACATGATAGATACATATATACACACACATACGATAGATAGATAGATAGATAAATAGATAGATAGATAGATAGATACATATATATATATATATATATATATATATCACAAACATATATGATTCATACATATATCACACACACATACATGATACATACATGAGAAAGACCTGGGATGGTGATGAGGCCCGGGCCCCCTGCTGATGTTGC
This sequence comes from Pseudophryne corroboree, assembly GCF_028390025.1. Lineage (NCBI taxonomy): Eukaryota > Metazoa > Chordata > Amphibia > Anura > Myobatrachidae > Pseudophryne > Pseudophryne corroboree. The sequence goes on from NC_086446.1 coordinate 137,835,814, forward strand.
GTTGAGGAAGGCAGTGTTCCAGGGCGGATGCCAGTCGGGGAGAGCGCTGCGCAGCCCGGGAAAAATACTGCTGAGGAGCTACATCTGGAAGAGCCCCAGGGAGGGAGAGTGTCACATGCCCCATCCTGCGCGGCACACTCTGCAGGCCTGCACATGGGAAGGGAGGTCTCTGGCCACACATACTCACCCTGCTGCTGAAGCCCGCTGCTGTCCCCATCAGCGCTCTCCAGCGGGGAGCGGGGCCAGGATGAACCTCAACCTGTGAGAACTATCTTCATGATCAAGAGATCTCATATGCAAGATAAGTATGTGTTGGGAAAGGGCTGGGGAGGGCGGCTGCTCGGGCACACCCTCGTCAAGTTAAGGAGATTTAACTGAGGAACACAAGGGAACTCTCGTCTGGGGACAACAACTGCAGGGAGACCACATCTTTTCAGATGAACATGGGAGGGCGGAAGGCTGCCTAATACTGAAGCACCCTCAGACATTAAACCATATGCAACAACTATTGCAAGCATTCCTGGGGGAAGGTCTGCAGCAGACGGATTTGCATTCAGTGATGTCATCCAAGCAGTGGGCCAAAGTTGGCTGGAACCCTCATCTGTATATGAAAAGAGAAAAGGGGCATGTGGGGCATGGCGGTCTTTTGCGGCGCTTGGATAACCCCAAGTTTGCATTAAACACCCCCACCCTCCTTCGGTGTGGGGCTCATGTTGGCCATGCCCAAGCCCCTGAAGCATTCAAGCTGATTTCTTGCAGCAGCTGGGCACTGTAACAGCTTCAGAGCTGATCTACAAGACAAGTAAAAGGGTGTGGGCCCTGCAGCACCACCGGTAGTTTGCATACACACATATATAGGACAGCATCTCTTATATGCCCCAGGGTCAATAAAATAGTATCCTTGTCTAGGCTATCCATCCCCTCAGATAAGGCATTTGTCCATGCCGCTACAGCACTACACACCCAGGTCGACGCAATTGCCGGTCTGAGTAAGGTACCTGAATGTGTATAAATGGACTTCAGGGTAATCTCCTGTTTGCGGTCAGCACACTCTTTGAGGGTAGCCGTATCCTGGGACGGGAGGGCTACCTTCTTGGATAAGCGTGTTAATGCTTTGTCCACCCTAGGGGAAGATTCCCATCGTAACCTATCCGTTAATGGGAAAGGATACGCCATAAGAATCCTTTTGGAAATCTGCAGTCTTTTATCTGGAGATTTCCAAGCTTTTTCACATAACTCGTTCAGCTCGTGTGAGGGGGGAAAGGTTACCTCAGGCTTCTTTCCCTTGTACATATGTACCCTCTTGTCAGCGACAGGGGGTTACTCTGTGATGTGCAAAACATTTTTTATTGCCATAATCATAAATCGAATGGATTTTGCCAATTTTGGCTGTAACTTTGCATCATCGTAATCGACACTGGAGTCAGAATCCGTGTCGGTATCTGTGTCAACAAACTGGGATAGTGGGCGCTTATGAGACCCTGACAGTCCCTGCAACATAGGATCAGGCATGGGTTGAGACCCTGACTGTCCCAAAGCTTCTGCCTTGTCTAATCTTTTGTGCAATGAGTTTACACTAGCATTTAAAACATTCCACATATCCATCCAATCAGCTGTCGGCGGAGACACCACATTCATTTGCTCCCGCTCCTCTCTAATATAGCCTTCTTCCTCAGACATGTCGACACACGTGTACCGACACACCACACACACAGGGAATGCTTTTTCTGAAGACAGTTTCCCCACAAGGCCCTTTGGAGAGACAGAGAGGGAGTATGCCAGCACACACCCCAGCGCTATATAACCCAGGAATAAAACAGTAACTTAATGTTTGCCCAGAAGTGCTGCTGTATGTAATTTGCGAATTATGTGCCCCCCCCCCTCTTTTCAACCCTCTTGTCTAACGTGGTATAAGCAGGGTAGAGTCCGGGGAGCTTCCTCTCAGCGGTGCTGTGGAGAAAAAATGGCGCTGGTGAGTGCTGAGGGAGAAGCCCCGCCCCCTCGGAGGCGGGCTTCTGTCCCGCTTAAACTGTAAAATTGGTGGGGGCTCATACATATATACAGTGCCCAGCTGTATATATGTTATATTTTTGCGAAAGAGGTTTATATTGCTGCCCAGGGCGCCCCCCCTGCGCCCTGCACCCTTACAGTGACCGGAGTATGTGAGGTGTATGGGAGCAAAGGCACACAGCTGCAGTGCTGTGCGTTACCTCAGTGAAGATCATGAAGTCTTCTGCCGCCTCTGAAGTCTTCTTTTCTTCTCATACTCACCCGGCTTCTATCTTCCGGCTCTGCGAGGGGGACGGAGGCGCGGCTCTGGGACGGACGGCGAGGGTGAGATCCTGCGTACCAATCCCTCTGGAGCTAATGGTGTCCAGTAGCCTAAGAAGCAGGACCTTGCAACTCAGAGAGTAGGGCTGCTTCTCTCCCCTCAGTCCCTCGATGAGGGAGTCTGTTGCCAGCAGTGCTCCCTGAAAATTAAAAACCTAACAAAATACTTTCTGTCAGAAAGCTCAGGAGAGCTCCTGAAAAGCACCCAGTCTCCACTGGGCACAGTATCAAACTGAGGTCTGGAGGAGGGGCATAGAGGGAGGAGCCAGTGCACACCCAGAACTAAAGTCTTTCTTAAAGTGCCCATGTCTCCTGCGGAGCCCGTCTATCCCCATGGTCCTTACGGAGTCCCCAGCATCCTCTAGGACTTTAGAGAAAATAGGATTTTAATACCTACTGGTAAATCCTTTTCTCTTAGTCCGTAGAGGATGCTGGGCACCCGTCCCAGTGCGTACTGTGTCTGCAGTTATTAAATGGCCCTTAACTCCAGAACATTTATGTGGAGACAACTTTCCTGACTTGACCATCTTCCTTGGATGTTTTCCCCCTGTGTGACCGCTCCCCAGCCTCGGAGGGTTGCATCCGTGGTCCCTAGGATCCCGTCCTGGATCCCAAACCATCGCCCCTCTAGGTGGTGAGAACTGTGCAGCCACCAATGGAGTGAGATTCTGGTCTTGGAAGACAGGATTATCCTCCGGTGCATGTGTAGGTGGGATCCGGACCACTTGTCCAACAGGTCCCACTGGAACACTCTGGCATGGAGCCTGCCAAACTGAATGGCCTCGTAGGCCGCAACCATCTTCCCCAGCAACCGAATGCATTGATGGATTAACACTCTTGCTGGTTTCAGAATTTGTTTGACCAGACTCTGGATCTCCAGAGCCATTCCACTAGAAGAAAACCTCTTCTGTGTCCAGTATCACTCCCAAAAACAACAACCGCGTCATTAGGACCAACTGCAATTTTGGCAAGTTTAGGAGCCAACCATGTTGTTAAAGAACTGTCAGGGAGAGTAGATGTTTTGCACCAACTGGTACCTGGATCTCGCCTTTATCAGGAGATCATCCAAGTACGGGATAATTGTGACTCCTTGCTTGCGAAGGAGAACCATCATTTCCGCCATCACCCTGGTGAAAATCCTCGGAGCCGTGGACAGACCAAACGGCAACGTCTGAAATTGATAATGACAATCCTGAATTGCAAACCTCAGGTAGCTTGATGCAGTGGCTAAATGGGAACATGTAAGTAGGCATCCTTTATGTCTACCAAAACCAGGAAATCTCCTTTATCCCCCGGACTGGAGATCACTACCCTGAGAGATTCCATCTTGAAATTGAATTTCTTTAGGTAGAAATTAAGGGATTTCAGATTTAAGATTGGTCTGACTGAGCCGTCCGGCTTCGGGACCACGAAGAGGCTTGAATAAAAACCTTCTCCCTGCTGACTAAGGCTGATTTGAACAATCGGTGAGGGGGAACTTCTTGAAACCCCAGTTTGTACCCTTGGGACACTATTTGTAAAACCCACGAGTCCAGGTCCGAATGAATCCAGAACTGACTGAAGAGTTTTAGACGTGCCCCCCAGTGGTGGAACTAGCGAGCAGTGGGCCCATGTGCGACAAAATGGCTTGGGGCCCCCCCCCATCCCTTCCCATCCAAGTCCACCCCCTCACCCCTGAAGAGGATCTGGTTAGGGGGGCCTGCTCAGGGAAGTGGATACTTAGCAACAGTGCCGTAACTAGACATTTTAGCAGTGTGTGCAAGAAACGGCATTGGAGCCCCACCCCTGCATGCAAAACAGGGGCAGTGCGCGCCGTAGGCGCGCGCAAAAAAACATAGTGGCGTGGCTTCGTGGTTAAGGGGTGTGGCCACAAAATAATACCAATTCATAAAACGGTGCACAGTAGTCTCCATTATTCAAATTACGCCGCACAGTAGCACCACTACACCAGGTAGAGACCCTTTTACACCTTACGGCGGACAGATTCCTCTTTTTACACATTACAGCAGACAGCGTCCTCTTTTTACACATTACAGCAGACAGCGTCCCCTTTTTACACATTACGGCAGACAGCATCCCCCTTTTTTACACAACGGCAGACAGCGTGCCCTTGTTACACATAGCGGCAGACAGCGTACATTTTTTTCACATAACGGCAGACAGCCTGCCCTTGTTAAACATAGCGGCAGACAGCGTACACTTTTTACACATAACGGCAGACAGCCTGCCCTTGTTAAACATAGCGGCAGACAGCGTACACTTTTTTCACATAACAGCAGTCAGCCTGCCCTTGTTACACATAATGGCAGACATCGTACACTTTTTACACATTACAGCAGACAGCTTGCCCTTGTTACACATTACAGCAGACAGCTTGCCCTTGTTACACATTATGGCAGACAGCGTGCCCTTGTTACACATTACGGCAGACAGCATCCCCCTTGTTACACATTACGGCAGGCAGATTCCCCCTTGTTACACATTGCGGCAAGCAGATTCCCCCTTTTTACACATTGCGGCAAGCAGCTTCCCCCTTTTTACACATTGCGGCAGGCAGATTCCCCCTTTTTACACATTGCGGCAGGCAGTCCCCCTTTTTACACATAGCTGCAGGCAGATTCCCCCTTTTTACACATAGCGGCAGGCAGATTCCCCCTTTTTACACATTGCGGCAGGTAGTCCCCCTTTTTACACATAGCTGCAGGCAGATTCCCCCTTTTAACACATAGCTGCAGGCAGATTCCCCCCTTTTACACATAGCTGCAGGCAGATTCCCCCTTTTTACACATAGCGGCAGGCAGATTCCCCCTTTTTACACATAGCGGCAGGCAGATTCCCCCTTTTTACACATAGCGGCAGGCAGATTCCCCCTTTTTACACATAGCGGCAGGCAGTCCCAACAAAGAAAGAAAGAGACGAAAGAAAGAAAGAAAGAAAGAAAGAAAGAAAGAAAGAAAGAAAGAAAGAAAGAAAGAAAGAAAGAAGAATTATACTTACCCTCTCCGCTGGCTCAGGCTTCTCGTGCAGCTTGACGATTCCCGGGCAGTAGAGAAGGAGGAGGAGGGAGGTGGAGGAGGGAGCCGCAGCAGCGCTGTCTTATTGGTGGAGGCGCTGCTGCTGCTGCCCCTCTGCTTCACTATAGGCTGTTCTCGGAAGACAGCCTATAGTGAAGCAGAGGGGCAGCAGCAGCAGCGCCTCCACCAGTAACAAAGCGCTGCTGCGGCTCCTTCCTTCAGCTCCCTCCTCCTCCTCCTCCCGCCCGTGCCGCTGCTCCTCTCATCTCCAAGCGACCCTCCTCCCTCTTCGTGTGTTACAGAGGCGGCAGCGTGTCTGGTGCTGCGGCTGCTGCCCGTAGTGCCCTGGCCTGATCTGTTCGTTACGACGGGCGGGCGGCGGGAGTCGCAGGACGCAGACCTGACGGGAGCGCTGGTGTGCGGCTGCGGCATAATACAATGAGTCATTGTGACTCATTGTAATGCCGGCGGCTGTGGGCCCTTGAGTGCGGTGGGGCACCAGTGCAATGCACTGCCTGCCCTGCCAGTAGTTCCGCCCCTGGTGCCCCCCACTGGTGTGGGCTCCTGCAAGAGAGCCCCAGCGTCATGCAGTGGATTTGGCAGAAGCAGAGGACTCTGCTCCTGCGATCTTGAAGAGGCTTCTTGGAGTCAGCATCAGCATTCCCTTGGTGAATCCACAATGCCCTTCTATCCGAGACTGCCATGAAATTGGCCCGTGAGCACTTGTGCCCGGTGTAGGATTTTTAAATATGTGTAGTTTACTGTATGCAAGGGTTTAAAACCTTTTAGGAACTGAGATCTAAGGTGTATTACATGTAGTTTAAAAAAAACAAAAAAGGTTTATTTTATGGCAGTAGTTTCCAAACTGGGGTTCTTGCACTGGTAGCATAGTTTGGTGGTCCAGGACCAATTAAAATTATTTATACTTTATTAAATTGGCAAAACCATTCCCTCACAACATAACTGAACCTGAGGATGACATGCTATAAACACAATTTACTTAATTTTATATTTTTTTCTGAATTTCTCAATAAAAAAAACTTTGGCCTAGGGGTGCCGTGAAACAAATTTTGATACTATTTATTTATATAGTGCTCTTTCTCCAACAGGACTTGAGATATGGCTTCTGGAACTGAACACAGGATTCTAAATGTGGCTGTACCAAGGACCTATACAGTGGCATTACAGGTTGAGTATCCCTTATCCAAAATGCTTGGGACCAGAGGAATTTTGGATATCGGATTTTTCTGTATTTTGGAATAATTGCATACCATAACGAGATATTATGATGATGGGACCTAAATCTAAGCACAGAATGCATTTATGTTTCATATATACCATATATACACAGCCTGAAGGTAATTTTAGCCAATATTTTTTATAACTTTGTGCATTAAACAAAGTGTGTGTACATTCACAGAATTCATTTATGTGTCATATACACCTTATACACACAGTCTGAAGTTCATTTAATACAATATTTTTAATAACTTTGAGTATTAAACAAAGTTTGTGTACACTGAGCCATCAAAAAACAAAGGTTTCACTATCTCAGTCTCACTCAAAAAAGTCCGTATTTCGGAATATTCCGTATTTCGGAATATTTGGATATGGGATACTCAACCTGTATTACTTTTTTCTGCTACTGGTTCTTTACCTAAGCATCTGACTTGCCTTTCCTATTGCTTTGTTACATTGCTCACCTGAAATAGTAATACTTAGATAGCTTTCCTCTTGCCATTATAATGCCCTTAATATTATAGTTAGCCTTTGTATTTTTGAGACGTGTATGATTTTGCATTTTTTGGCATTAAATGTTGCCATGTTCTTGACCATTCCTCTAGTCCAGGGGCGGAACTGCCAGAGACAACGGAGTCAGTTGCCGCCGGGCTCCAGCCCTAAAGGGGCTTCCTCCATTGCCCTCCGGCTGTTACGTGCCCTTCCTACTAAATAGACAAAGGCGCTACCAGCAGGGTCTCGCAGTTTGTACATTCCATGCCGTAACACCCTTCTTTCCACCTTTTTCAAGACCCAGCCCAGCAGCCTCGCCGCTGCCACCACCGCTAGCTGCAGCACTGCCAGCGGTGGGGTGCCCCTGCTTCTTCTCACACCACAGATAGCTGGGCAGCACTGCAACTGCCTGCCTGATTGCTCCGCCCCCTTCCGGCTCCCAAGCACCTCTGCTGCCCAGTGATCCAGGAGCCTGCTGCTAGGAAGAAGTGGCCGAGCTTCAGCAAGCGAGTCTGGACACTGGCGGAGGAAGCCATGATAACCAGATAATGGGGAGTGGAGAGCCAGTTCCAAGGTAATACTTTATAAAGCTGGTTGAGATCCTGGTCGGTGGATATGGATTCCAAGAAAACCCTGGAGGTGCTTCCTTTCAAGGGAGACACTCTCTTTGGAGAAGACCTCAATAAGATTGTAGCTGATCTGGCTACTGCTAAAACAGCTTGCCTACCTAGTATGACTCCTAACACGCAGAAGGCTAAAAGTACTTTCCCTTGGCCCTTTCATCCTCAAGGTAAAGCGTACCCAAGGTCAGGCATACCCAAAGCAAGCTCATGCTTCCAGACCTGCCAAGCCCAGACTGAAGCAACCTGGGCTGCCCATCAGCCTGCTTCCAAAACGGACAAGCCTGCCGCATGACGGTGCAGGCCTCCCTCTGGGGGATCCCAGGGTGGGGGGCCCGACTTCTAGGTTTGGCATAATTCTAAGCTAGAGAATTCTGTTTGGAGCTTACCTTGTACTTTGTGAAGAAATAATCAGCATTGTGGCTGAGCAGATACATGTAGTGTGTGGCTGCAAACTGCATGGATCTGCTGCGTTGTAATGCTGATACTTTTTTTTTCAAAGTACCAATAGCTTCATATAATGTTCACAATTTTTATGCAGGATCAAATAGCTCAATAGGTAGGGTGTTTGATTAGAATTCAACAGGTTATAGGTTTGAATCCTGGGTATGGTAGTTTGAGATGTGTTATTTAATAAAGTATGTTGTTCTGACTGCCGGCATCCTATCACCTGGGATATCATACTAAATAAATGGAGTTGATCAATTTTTTTTTATTTTTTTTATAAACTAGGGACAATTTCCAGATACTTTTCTTTATAACTGAGATTGCCCCCTGGAACTTCACATCAGTTGACAACTATGCATGAGTGGGCAGTGCTTGCTCTGGATCTGCCCACCCATTTATGTGCCGTCATAAAAGAAAGCACAACTGACAGTTATCCTGGGCGTACACTACACAATTATCTGTCAGGCTATCTATCCAGTCTGGATGGATGGAATGAAAATCTGGTAATGTATAGGAGCAAATGTCAATTAACCATTTGCTCCCAAACACTAGAAAAGTGGTCAAAAATGGTCATTACACAAATTGGTTAAACCCAAAATTTAACCAATTTGTTTAGGGGACCATTTTTGTCCATTTTCTAGTGTTTGAGAGTAAATCGTTGATGGTCATTTGCTCACATAGATAACCGGATTTCTATTCCAACCAGCCAGTGTTGGAGATATGGTCTGCCAGATTACATAATGCATACCAGAGCCATAACTAGACTTTTTGGTGCCCTGTGACAGATAATTATATGCCCCCCCCCTCCCCATTTTTGCAATATGGACAAAAGGCGCATGCCTTGTGGGGAAGGGGCATAACAAGATTGGTCTCAGAGAAAGCACATGAGATATGAAGATATATCTAGTATACTTGACACTCAATGGTTTGTGGTATTGCCGGGGTGCCCTCCTTAAATGCATATACAGTCACACATGGCGTGTTTGTGCAAATGGCATATCAGCAGTCAGCACTAACTGGTGACATGCCATTTGTACAAGTAAGCCATGTGTGACTAATATATAAACATACTTTATTAAATAACACCTCAAACTATCATACCCAGGATTCAAACCTATAACCTGTTGAATTCTAATCAAATACCTTACCCATTGAGCTACTTGATCCTGCATCTATTCAAACCTCCAAAAACAGATTCAGTTGCATTTTCCAGCGTGTTTTGTTTGCGCCTTTGCAAATGTCTTACATCGACAAACTTATTTAGTACTATTTTGCAAATAGGGTTACATTGTCGCAACATTGTGTTCCCTAATTGCTTGATTTTTTTAAATGCAACAATTGATAAAGACACCTGATAATTGCTCTGTGGAGTCTTATTTTGTGTCTACTTCTTATCTACATTTAATTCCCTACCTCTAATCAAGGCATTTTTAAATGCTGGGGGCTGCCAGGACGTGAGGCCTACCTAGACTTTAGATCTGAATTTGAATGTACTTGTGAACTAACTTAATTTTCTACTTCTAAATTCATTCCTAAATTCACTACTTACATTAATCCTGTAGTTGGGCATTTTGAGCCTTCAATTGTGGGCATTGTTTTGTGTCCAGACCAGCAGCTGGTGGTGTGCATTTGCTGGAAAGGCATCGAAGACCTCCGATATGCTGCATCTCCTGATGTGTGTCTCCCTCAAGTGGCTGTCAGCAAATGCATGATAGACACCCCATTCCAAGCTGATTGTGACATCACGGAACATGCATCATAGAACAGGCATGCTAGAATATGGGTCTTCAACCTGCGACCCTCCAGCTGCTGTGGAACTACATATACCAGCATGCCCTGCCTCAGTTTTAGCATACCTTAATAGCAAAACTGTGGCAGGGCATGCTGGGATGTGTAGTTTCACAGCAGCTGGAGAGCCACAGGATGAAGACCCATGTGCTAGAGCCAAGCCGCAGGTACATTGAATGCTAGCAAGCTGAATGTTTAAATCATTTTTGTTCCGCAGCATTCCAATGCGGAAGATTCCATGGAACCAGAGATTATTCCATTGAGAAGGACATGCTGCCTTGATGACTGCACTGTGCAAATTAAATCACGGAGCCAGTTGGCTTGTGGGTGGCTCTGGTGACTGGGTGGTTGGGTGGGCTGTGTGTCGGAGGTGGAGCACATGCAAATGAATGTGTATCATCCAGCTAGTGAGAGTGAAAACTCATGCAGGAGTGTGCCTGCTTGTCAGTGGGTTATGCACCTTACCAGGCGTCAAATCTACATGGAGCAGCTGGAGGGGACAAGAGCAGGTTTGCAAAATATAGATAGAAGAGCATATATGCTGGCGCATTCTCCATGATTGTGTCAGCTTATGTTTTGGTGCACTGCACTTTCCTTCACTAAGTTTTAGCCATTTTGGTTAAACGCAAGTGTAGTTGCTTCTCGCCCTTTTGGCTGTGATCTTGTATCGTGGTTGAAGAGTCTGCTGGAGGGATTGTTTTCTTCATTGGCGAGAGACTGAAGATATTCCAGGATGGAAGGCTTGGGAACACTATCCGTTTTTCAGTTGTGGAAGAGTTGAAAGACCGGATTGGACTACATTCTATAGTAAAGGATATCTTTGTATTTATTAATCCTCCATTTATATGTGTCTGTCTTTCAATAAAGCTTCGGGCTTGTGATTCCTTCACCCTCTTACACTCCACACCCATAGCCTTATTAACTGTTGTATTATTGTATTGTTTAAATGTATAGTGCAGTTCATGATTTATAGTGTAGGCTGGCCTGTGCTGTAGTTCTTGAACTGTACTATACCGACAGCATTTGTATTGTGTTTTGGCTGTGCTGCAACACGGTACTTATGTGTGTAATGTTTATGTATGTTTTTTTGCTTCTTTATGTCAATAAAGACTGCTTTTTCAATCCAATATCTGAAAACAATCAATGTTTATCTTTGATGGCAATAGAAGTGGTATGATATTTGCTGCTTTTTAAAGGCAATATCTGATATGTCCCCTATCTGGGAACCATATATTAAATGGCTTTTCAGAAAAGGGAGATGGGAGAAGAGCTTTCAGTACTTGTAGGACCGATGCTCATTTCCTATTCTAGCCTCCAAAAACAGATTCAGTTGCATTTTCCAGCGTGTTTTGGATGCGCCTTTGCAAATGTCTTACATCGACAAACTTATTTAGTACTATTTTGCAAATAGGGTTACATTGTTGCAACATTGTGTTCCCTAATTGCTTGATTTTTTAAATGCAACAATTGATAAAGACAGCTGATAACTGCTCTGTGGAGTCTTATTTTGTGTCTACTTCTTATCTACATTTAATTCTCTACCTCTAATCAAGGCATTTTTAAATGCTGGGGGCTGCCAGGACGTGAGGCCTACCTAGACTTTAGATCTGAATTTGAATGTACTTGTGAACTAACTTAATTTCCTACTTCTAAATTCATTCCTAAATCCACTACTTACATGAATCCTGTAGTTGGGCATTTTGGGACTTCGATTGTGGGCATTGTTTTGTGTCCAGACCAGCAGCAGGTGGTGTGCATTTGCTGGAAAGGCATCGAAGACCTCCGATATGCTGCATCTCCTGATGTGTGTCTCCCTCAAGTGTCTGTCAGCAAATGCCTGCTAGACACCCCATTCCAAGCTGATTGTGACATCACGGTACATGCATCATAGAACAGGCATGCTAGAACATGGGTCTTCAACCTGCGACCCTCCAGCTGCTGTGGAACTACACATCCCAGCATGCCCTGCCTCAGTTTTAGCATACCTTAATAGCAAAACTGTGGCAGGGCATGCTGGGATGTGTAGTTTCACAGCAGCTGGAGGGCCACAGGATGAAGACCCATGTGCTAGAGCCAAGCCGCAGGTACATTGAATGCTAGCAAGCTGAATATTTAAATCCTTTTTGTTCCTCAGCATTCCAATGTGGAAGATTCCATGGAACCAGAGATCCTTCCATTGAGAAGGACATGCTGCCTGGATGACTACACTGTGCAAATTAAATCACGGAGCCAGTTGGTTTGTGGGTGGCTCTGGTGACTGGGTGGTTGGGTGGGTGGTGTGTCGGAGGTGGAGCACATGCAAATGATTGTGTATCATCCAGCTAGTGAGAGAGAAAACTCATGCAGGAGTGTGCCTGCTTGTCAGTGGGTTATGCACCTTGCCAGACGTCAAATCTACATAGAGCAGCTGGAGGGGACAAGAGCAGGTTTGCAAAATATAGATAGAAGAGCATATCTGCTGGCACATTCTCCATGATTGTGTCAGCTTATGTTTTGGTGCACTGCACTTTCCTCCACTAAGTTTTAGCCATTTTTGTTAAGCTCAAGTGTAGTTGCTTCTCGGCCTTTTGGCTGTGATCTTGTATCGTGGTTGAAGGGTCTGCTGGAGGGAGGGATTGTTTTCTTCATTGGCGAAAGACCAAAGATATTCCAGGATGGAAGGCTTGGGAACACTATCCGTTTTTCAGTTGTGGAAGAGCACAGAGGTCGGATTGGACTACATTCTATAGTAAAGGATACCTTTCTATTTATTGCCCCTCCCCTTATATGTGTCTGTGTTACAATAAAGCTTCGGTCTTGTGATTCCCTCACCCTCTTACACTCCACACACATAGCCTTATTAACTGTTGTATTATTGTATAGTTTAAATGTATAGTGCAGTTCATGATTTATAGTGTAGGCTGGCCTGTGCTGTAGTTCTTGAACTGTACTATACCGACAGCATTTGTATTGTGTTTTGGCTGTGCTGCAACACAGTACTTATGTGTGTAATGTTTATGTATGTTTTTTTGCTTCTTTATGTCAATAAAGACTGCTTTTTCAATCCAATATCTGAAAACAATCAATGTTTATCTTTGATGGCAATAGAAGTGGTATGATATTTGCTGCTTTTGAAAGGCAATATCTGATATGTCCCCTATCTGGGAACCATATATTAAATGGCTTTTCAGAAAAGGAAGATGGTAGAAGAGCTTTCAGTACTTGTTGGACCGATGCACATTTCCTATTCTAGCCTCCAAAAACAGATTCAGTTGCATTTTCCAGTGTGTTTTAAATGCGCCTTTGCAAATGTCTTACATCGACAAACTTATTTAGTACTATTTTGCAAATAGGGTTACATTGTTGCAACATTGTGTTCCCTAATTGCTTGATTTTTTAAATGCAACAATTGATAAAGACACCTGATAACTGCTCTGTGGAGTCTTATTTTGCGTCTACTTCTTATCTACATTTAATTCCCTACCTCTAATCAAGGCATTTTTAAATGCTGGGGGCTGCCAGGACGTGAGGCCTACCTAGACTTTAGATCTGAATTTGAATGTACTTGTGAACTAACTTAATTTCCTACTTCTAAATTCATTCCTAAATTCACTACTTACATGAATCCTGTAGTTGGGCATTTTGGGACTTCGATTGTGGGCATTGTTTTGTGTCCAGACCAGCAGCAGGTGGTGTGCATTTGCTGGAAAGGCATCGAAGACCTCCGATATGCTGCATCTCCTGATGTGTGTCTACCTCAAGTGGCTGTCAGCAAATGCCTGCTAGATACCCCATTCCAAGCTGATTGTGACATCACGGAACATGCATCATAGAACAGGCATGCTAGAACATGGGTCTTCAACCTGCGACCCTCCAGCTGCTGTGGAACTACACATCCCAGCATGCCCTGCCTCAGTTTTAGCATACCTTAATAGCAAAACTGTGGCAGGGCATGCTGGGATGTGTAGTTTCACAGCAGCTGGAGGGCCACAGGATGAAGACCCATGTGCTAGAGCCAAGCCGCAGGTACATTGAATGCTAGCAAGCTGAATGTTTAAATCCTTTTTGTTCCGCAGCATTCCAATGCGGAAGATTCCATGGAACCAGAGATTATTCCATTGAGAAGGACATGCTGCCTGGATGACTGCACTGAGCAAATTAAGTCACGGAGCCAGTTGGCTTGTGGGTGGCTCTGGTGACTGGGTGGTTGGGTGGGCGGTGTGTCGGAGGTGGAGCACATGCAAATGAATGTGTATCATCCAGCTAGTGAGAGTGAAAACTCATGCAGGAGTGTGCCTGCTTGTCAGTGGGTTATGCACCTTGCCAGACGTCAAATCTACATGGAGCAGCTGGAGGGGACAAGAGCAGGTTTGCAAAATATAGATAGAAGAGCATATATGCTGGCGCATTCTCCATGATTGTGTCAGCTTATGTTTTGGTGCACTGCACTTTCCTCCACTAAGTTTTAGCTATTTTGGTTAAACAAAAGTGTAGTTGCTTCTCGCCCTTTTGGCTGTGATCTTGTATCGTGGTTGAAGAGTCTGCTGGAGGGATTGTTTTCTTCATTGGCGAGAGACTGAAGATATTCCAGGATGGAAGGCTTGGGAACACTATCCGTTTTTAAGTTGTGGAAGAGTTGAAAGACCGGATTGGACTACATTCTATAGTAAAGGATATCTTTGTATTTATTAATCCTCCCTTTATATGTGTCTGTCTTTCAATAAAGCTTCGGGCTTGTGATTCCCTCACCCTCTTACACTCCACACCCATAGCCTTATTAACTGTTGTATTATTGTATTGTTTAAATGTATAGTGCAGTTCATGATTTATAGTGTAGGCTGGCCTGTGCTGTAGTTCTTGAACTGTACTATACCGACAGCATTTGTATTGTGTTTTATCTGTGCTGCAACACAGTACTTATGTGTGTAATGTTTATGTATGTTTTTTTGCTTCTTTATGTCAATAAAGACTGCTTTTTCAATCCAATATCTGAAAACAATCAATGTTTATCTTTGATGGCAATAGAAGTGGTATGATATTTGCTGCTTTTGAAAGGCAATATCTGATATGTCCCCTATCTGGGAACCATATATTAAATGGCTTTTCAGAAAAGGGAGATGGTAGAAGAGCTTTCAGTACTTGTAGGACCGATGCACATTTCCTATTCTAGCCTCCAAAAACAGATTCAGTTGCATTTTCCAGCGTGTTTTGGATGCGCCTTTGCAAATGTCTTACATCGACAAACTTATTCAGTACTATTTTGCAAATAGGGTTACATTGTTGCAACATTGTGTTCCCTAATTGCTTGATTTTTTAAATGCAACAATTGATAAAGACACCTGATAACTGCTCTGTGGAGTCTTATTTTGTGTCTACTTTTTATCTACATTTAATTCTCTACCTCTAATCAAGGCATTTTTAAGTGCTGGGGGCTGCCAGGACGTGAGGCCTACCTAGACTTTAGATCTGAATTTGAATGTACTTGTGAACTAACTTAATTTCCTACTTCTAAATTCATTCCTAAATTCACTACTTACATGAATCCTGTAGTTGGGCATTTTGGGACTTCGATTGTGGGCATTGTTTTGTGTCCAGACCAGCAGCAGGTGGTGTGCATTTGCTGGAAAGGCATCGAAGACCTCCGATATGCTGCATCTCCTGATGTGTGTCTCCCTCAAGTGGCTGTCAGCAAATGCCTGCTAGACACCCCATTCCAAGCTGATTGTGACATCACGGTACATGCATCATAGAACAGGCATGCTAGAACATGGGTCTTCAACCTGCGACCCTCCAGCTGCTGTGGAACTACACATCCCAGCATGCCCTGCCTCAGTTTTAGCATACCTTAATAGCAAAACTGTGGCAGGGCATGCTGGGATGTGTAGTTTCACAGCAGCTGGAGGGCCACAGGATGAAGACCCATGTGCTAAAGCCAAGCCGCAGGTACATTGAATGCTAGCAAGCTGAATATTTAAATCCTTTTATTCCGCAGCATTCCAATGTGGAAGATTCCATGGAACCAGAGATCCTTCCATTGAGAAGGACATGCTGCCTGGATGACTACACTGTGCAAATTAAATCACGGAGCCAGTTGGCTTGTGGGTGGCTCTGGTCACTGGGTGGTTGGGTGGGTGGTGTGTCGGAGGTGGAGCACATGCAAATGATTGTGTATCATCCAGCTAGTGAGAGAGAAAACTCATGCAGGAGTGTGCCTGCTTGTCAGTGGGTTATGCACCTTTCCAGACGTCAAATCTACATGGAGCAGCTGGAGAGGACAAGAGCAGGTTTGCAAAATATAGACAGAAGAGCTCTCCAGCCTAGTTTGCTGTCTGTTTCCACTTCTCTTTTCTTGAGCCGCTCCCTTCTATGCCCTTGCGCACTATCCTGACTTCTCCCATCTGCTTACTTTGTGCCTTCCAACGCACAATGCGAACTACAGGTAGTGCTGCAGGGCCCACACCCTATTACTTGCCATACAGAGCAGCTCTGGAGTTGTTACAGTGCCCAGCTTCTGCAAGAAATCAGCTTGAATGCTTCAGGGGCTGGGGCATAGCCAACATGAGCCCCGCACCGAAGGAGGGTGGAGGTGTTTAATGCGAACTATAGGTCATCCAAGCGCCGCAAAAGGCCGCCATGCCCTGCATGCCCCTTTTCTCTTTTCATATGCAGACGAGGGTTGAAGCCAACTTTGACCCACTGCTTGGATGACATCACCATATGCAAATCCATCTGCTGCAGGCCTTCCCCCAGGAATGCTTGCACTAGTTGTTGCATTTGGTTTGTTGTTTGGGGGTGCTTCAGTATTAGGCAGCCTTCTGCCCTCCCATGTTCATCTGAAAATATGTGTTCTCCCTGCAGTTGTTGTCCCCAGATGAGAGTTCCCTTGTGCTGCCTCAGTTGAATCTTCTTTACTTGACAGAGATGTGCCTGAGCATCGGCCCTCCCCAGCCCTATCCCAAATCATACTTATTTTGCATAGGAGATACCATGGTCATGAAGATTGTTCTCCCAGGGTGAGGTTCATTCATTGCATTCTGGGTATGCTGACTCCTGTGATTTCCCCAAATGTGGGAAACTTGACTGCATTATTTGTGGTAGTGGGGGACTGTGTTTGTGCTTTCCTCTGGTCAGCTCTGGTAAAAGTCAGATTTCTTTGTCTCAGATCTTCCTCTAGCCTTGTTCTTCTTTCGAGAGTTCCCTTGTGCTGCCTCAGTTGGATCTCCTTTACTTGACAGGGGGGTGCCCAAGCAGCGACCCTCCCCAGCTCTAGCCCAACTCCTACTTACCTGCCAGGTGAGATACTATGATCATGAAGGTGCTTCTCCCAGGGCAAGGCTCACCCATTGCACTCTGGGTGTGCTGCCCCTGTGATTTCCCCAAATGTGGGAAACTTGACTGCATAATTTGTGTTTCCACTGGTCGGCTTTCATATAATTCAGATCTCTTTGTCTCAGGTCTCTCTCCAGCCTAGTTTGCAGTCTGTTTCCACTTCTTTTTTTTTTGAGCCCCTCCCTTCTATACCCTTGTGCACTATCCTGACTTCTCCTCCTGTCTGCTTACTTTGTGCCTTCCAATGCACAATGCAAACTACAGGTAGTGCTGCAGGGCCCACAAACTTTTACTTGCATTACAGAGCAGCTCTGGAGCTGTTACAGTGCCAAGCTGCTGCAAGAAATCAGCTTGAATGCTTCAGGGGCTGGGGCATTGCCAACATGAGCCCCACACCGAAGGAGGGTGGGGGTGTTTAATGCGAACTAAGGGTCATCTAAGCGCCGCAAAAGGCCGCCATTCCCTGCATACCCCTTTTCTCTTTTCATATGCAGATGAGGGTTCCAGCCAACTTTGGCCCACTGCTTGGATGACATCACTGTATGCAAATCCGTCTTCTGCAGACCTTCCCCCAGGAATGCTTGTACTAGTTGTTGCATTTGGTTTGTTGTTTGGGGGTGCTTCAGTATTAGGCAGCCTTCTGCCCTCCCATGTTCATCTGAAAATATGTGTTCTCCCTGCAGTTGTTGTCCCCAGATGAGAGTTCCCTTGTGCTGCCTCAGTTGAATCTCCTTTACTTGACAGAGATGTGCCTGAGCAGCGGCCCTCCCCAGCCCTATCCCAAATCATACTTATTTTGCATAGGAGATATCATGGTAATGAAGACTGTTATCCCAGGGTGAGGTTCATTCATTGCATTCTGGGTATGCTGACCCCTGTGATTTCCCCAAATGTGGGAAACTCGACTTCATTATTTGTGGTAGTGGGGGACTGTGTTTGTGCTTTCCTCTGGTCAGCTCTGGTAAAAGTCAGATTTATTTGTCTCAGATCTTCCTCTAGCCTTGTTCTTCTTTCGAGAGTACCCTTGTGCTGACTCAGTTGGATCTCCTTCACTTGACAGGGAAGTGCCCGAGCAGCGACCCTACCCAGCTCTAGCCCAACTCCTACTTACCTGCCAGGTGAGATACTATGATCATGAAGGTGCTTCTCCCAGGGCAAGGCTCACCCATTGCACTCTGGGTGTGCTGCTCTTGCGATTTCCCCAAATGTGGGAAACTTGACTGCATAATTTGTGTTTCCCCTGGTCGGCTCTCGTATAATTCAGATCTCTTTGTCTCAGGTCTCTCTCCAGCCTAGTTTGCTGTCTGTTTCCACTTCTCTTTTCTTGAGCCGCTCCCTTCTATGCCCTTGCGCACTATTATGACCTCTCCTGTCTGCTTACTTTGTGCCTTCCAACGTCAATGCAAACTACAGGTAGTGCTGCAGGGCCCACACCCTTTTACATGCTTTACAGAGCAGCTCTGGAGCTGTTACAGTGCCCAGCTGCTGCAAGAAATCAGCTTGAATGCTTCAGGGGCTGGGGCATAGCCAACATGAGCACCACACCGAAGGAGGGTGGAGGTGTTTAATGTGAATTAGGGGTCATCCAAGCGCCGCAAAAGGCCGCCATGCCCTGCACATCCCTTTTTTCTATTCATATGCAGACGAGGGTTGAAGCCAACTTTGACCCACTGCTTGGATGACATCACCATATGCAAATCCATCTGCTGCAGGCCTTCCCCCAGGAATGCTTGCACTAGTTGTTGCATTTGGTTTGTTGTTTGGGGGTGCTTCAGTATTAGGCAGCCTTCTGCCCTCCCATGTTCATCTGAAAATATGTGTTCTCCCTGCAGTTGTTGTCCCCAGATGAGAGTTCCCTTGTGCTGCCTCAGTTGAATCTCCTTTACTTGACAGAGATGTGCCTGAGCAGCGGCCCTCCCCAGCTCTATCCCAAATCATACTTATTTTGCATAGGAGATACCATGGTCATGAAGATTGTTCTCCCAGATTGAGGTTCATTCTTTGCATTCTGGGTATGCTGACCCCTGTGATTTCCCCAAATGTGGGAAACTTGACTGCATTATTTGTGGTAGTGGGGGACTGTGTTTGTGCTTTCCTCTGGTCAGCTCTGGTAAAAGTCAGATTTCTTTGTCTCAGATCTTCCTCTAGCCTTGTTCTTCTTTCGAGAGTTCCCTTGTGCTGCCTCAGTTGGATCTCCTTCACTTGACAGGGGGGTGCCCGAGCAGCGACCCTCCCCAGCTCTAGCCCAACTCCTACTTACCTGCCAGGTGAGATACTATGATCATGTAGGTGCTTCTCCCAGGGCAAGGCTCACCCATCGCACTCTGGGTGTGCTGCCCCTGTGATTTCCCCAAATGTGGGAAACTTGACTGCATAATTTGTGTTTCCCCTGGTCGGCTCTCGTATAATTCAGATGTCTTTGTCTCAGGTCTCTCTCCAGCCTAGTTTGCTGTCTGTTTCCACTTCTCTTTTCTTGAGCCGCTCCCTTCTATGCCCTTGCGCACTATCCTGACTTCTCCCGTCTGCTTACTTTGTGCCTTCCAACGCACAATGCGAACTACAGCTAGTGCTGCATGGCCCACACCCTTTTACTTGCCTTACAGAGCAGCTCTGGAGCTGTTACAGTGCCCAGCTGCTGCAAGAAATCAGCTTGAATGCTTCAGGGGCTGGGGCATAGCCAACATGAGCCCCACACCGAAGGAGGGTGGAGGTGTTTAATGCGAACTAGGGGTCATCCAAGCGCCGCAAAAGGCCGCCATGCCCTGCACGCCCCTCTTCTCTATTCATATGCAGACGAGGGTTGAAGCCAACTTTGACCCACTGCTTGGATGACATCACCATATGCAAATCCATCTGCTGCAGGCCTTCCCCCAGGAATGCTTGCACTAGTTGTTGCATTTGGTTTGTTGTTTGGGGGTGCTTCAGTATTAGGCAGCCTTCTGCCCTCCCATGTTCATCTGAAAATATGTGTTCTCCCTGCAGTTGTTGTCCCCAGATGAGAGTTCCCTTGTGCTGCCTCAGTTGAATCTCCTTTACTTGACAGAGATGTGCCTGAGCAGCGGCCCTCCCCAGCTCTATCCCAAATCATACTTATTTTGCATAGGAGATACCATGGTCATGAAGATTGTTTTCCCAGGGTGAGGTTCATTCATTGCATTCTGGGTATGCTGACCCCTGTGATTTCCCCAAATGTGGGAAACTGGACTGCATTATTTGTGGTAGTGAGGGACTGTGTTTGTGCTTTCCTCTGGTCAGCTCTGGTAAAAGTCAGATTTCTTTGTCTCAGATCTTCCTCTAGCCTTGTTCTTCTTTCGAGAGTTCCCTTGTGCTGCCTCAGTTGGATCTCCTTCACTTGACAGGGGGGTGCCTGAGCAGCGACCCTCCCCAGCTCTAGCCCAGCTCCTACTTACCTGCCAGGTGAGATACTATGATCATGAAGGTGCTTCTCCCAGGGCAAGGCTCACCCATTGCACTCTGGGTGTGCTGCTCCTGCGGTTTCCCCAAATGTTGGACACATGACTGCATAATTTGTGTTTCACCTGGTCGGCTCTCGTATAATTCAGATCTCTTTGTCTCAGGTCTCTCTCCAGCCTAATTTGCAGTCTGTTTCCACTTTTCTTTTCTTGAGTTGCTCCCTTCTATGCCCTTGCGCACTACCCTGACTTCTCCTGTCTGCTTACTTTGTGCCTTCCAACGCACAATGCAAACTACAGGTAGTGCTGCAGGGCCCACACCCTTTTACTTGCCTTACAGAGCAGCTTTGGAGCTGTTACAGTGCCCAGCTGCTGCAAGAAATCAGCTTGAATGCTTCAGGGGCTGGGGCATAGCCATCATGAGCCCCACACCGAGGGAGCAACTCGAAAGAAGAACAAGGCTAGAGGAAGATCTGAGACAAAGAAATCTGACTTTTACCAGAGCTGACCAGAGGAAAGCACAAACACAGTCCCTCACTACCACAAATAATGCAGTCCAGTTTCCCACATTTGGGGAAATCACAGGGGTCAGCATACCCAGAATGCAATGAATGAACCTCACCCTGGGAGAACAATCTTCATGACCATGGTATCTCCTATGCAAAATAAGTATGATTTGGGGATAGAGCTGGGGAGGGCCGCTGCTCAGGCACATCTCTGTCAAGTAAAGGAGATTCAACTGAGGCAGCACAAGGGAACTCTCATCTGGGGACAACAACTGCAGGGAGAACACATATTTTCAGATGAACATGGGAGGGCAGAAGGCTGCCTAATACTGAAGCACCCCCAAACAACAAACCAAATGCAACAACTAGTGCAAGCATTCCTGGGGGAAGGCCTGCAGCAGATGGATTTGCATATGGTGATGTCATCCAAGCAGTGGGTCAAAGTTGGCTTCAACCCTCGTCTGCATATGAAAAGAAAAAAGGGATGTGCAGGGCATGGCGGCCTTTTGCGGCGCTTGGATGACCCCTAATTCACATTAAACACCTCCACCCTCCTTCGGTGTGGGGCTCATGTTGGCTATGCCCCAGCCCCTGAAGCATTCAAGCTGATTTCTTGCAGCAGCTGGGCACTGTAACAGCTCCAGAGCTGCTCTGTAAAGCATGTAAAAGGGTGTGGGCCCTGCAGCACTACCTGTAGTTTGCATTGTGCATTGGAAGGCACAAAGTAAGCAGACAGGAGGAGAAGTCAGGATAGTGCACAAGGGTATAGAAGGGAGGGGCTCAAAAAAAAAGAAGTGGAAACAGACTGCAAACTAGGCTGGAGAGAGACCTGAGACAAAGAGATCTGAATTATATGAAAGCCGACCAGTGGAAACACAAATTATGCAGTCAAGTTTCCCACATTTGGGGAAATCGCAAGAGCAGCACACCCAGAGTGCAATGGGTGAGCCTTGCCCTGGGAGAAGCACCTTCATGATCATAGTATCTCACCTGGCAGGTAAGTAGGAGTTGGGCTAGAGCTGGGTAGGGTCGCTGCTCGGGCACTTCCCTGTCAAGTGAAGGAGATCCAACTGAGTCAGCACAAGGGAACTCTCGAAAGAAGAACAAGGCTAGAGGAAGATCTGAGACAAAGAAATCTGACTTTTACCAGAGCTGACCAGAGGAAAGCACAAACACAGTCCCCCACTACCACAAATAATGCAGTCAAGTTTCCCACATTTGGGGAAATCACAGGGGTCAGCATACCCAGAATGCAATGAATGAACCTCACCCTGGGATAACAGTCTTCATTACCATGATATCTCCTATGCAAAATAAGTATGATTTGGGATAGGGCTGGGGAGGGCCGCTGCTCAGGCACATCTCTGTCAAGTAAAGGAGATTCAACTGAGGCAGCACAAGGGAACTCTCATCTGGGGACAACAACTGCAGGGAGAACACATATTTTCAGATGAACATGGGAGGGCAGAAGGCTGCCTAATACTGAAGCACCCCCAAACAACAAACCAAATGCAACAACTAGTACAAGCATTCCTGGGGGAAGGTCTGCAGAAGCCGGATTTGCATACAGTGATGTCATCCAAGCAGTGGGCCAAAGTTGGCTGGAACCCTCATCTGCATATGAAAAGAGCAAAAGGGGTATGCAGGGAATGGCGGCCTTTTGCGGCGCTTGGATGACCCTTAGTTCGCATTAAACACCCCCACCCTCCTTCGGTGTGGGGCTCATGTTGGCAATGCCCCAGCCCCTGAAGCATTCAAGCTGATTTCTTGCAGCAGCTTGGCACTGTAACAGCTCCAGAGCTGCTCTGTAATGCAAGTAAAAGTTTGTGGGCCCTGCAGCACTACCTGTAGTTTGCATTGTGCATTGGAAGGCACAAAGTAAGCAGACAGGAGGAGAAGTCAGGATAGTGCACAAGGGTATAGAAGGGAGGGGCTCAAAAAAAAAGAAGTGGAAACAGACTGCAAACTAGGCTGGAGAGAGACCTGAGACAAAGAGATCTGAATTATATGAAAGCCGACCAGTGGAAACACAAATTATGCAGTCAAGTTTCCCACATTTGGGGAAATCGCAAGAGCAGCACACCCAGAGTGCAATGGGTGAGCCTTGCCCTGGGAGAAGCACCTTCATGATCATAGTATCTCACCTGGCAGGTAAGTAGGAGTTGGGCTAGAGCTGGGTAGGGTCGCTGCTCGGGCACTTCCCTGTCAAGTGAAGGAGATCCAACTGAGTCAGCACAAGGGAACTCTCGAAAGAAGAACAAGGCTAGAGGAAGATCTGAGACAAAGAAATCTGACTTCTACCAGAGCTGACCAGAGGAAAGCACAAACACAGTCCCCCACTACCACAAATAATGCAGTCAAGTTTCCCACATTTGGGGAAATCACAGGGGTCAGCATACCCAGAATGCAATGAATGAACCTCACCCTGGGATAACAGTCTTCATTACCATGATATCTCCTATGCAAAATAAGTATGATTTGGGATAGGGCTGGGGAGGGCCGCTGCTCAGGCACATCTCTGTCAAGTAAAGGAGATTCAACTGAGGCAGCACAAGGGAACTCTCATCTGGGAACAACAACTGCAGGGAGAACACATATTTTCAGATGAACATGGGAGGGCAGAAGGCTGCCTAATACTGAAGCACCCCCAAACAACAAACCAAATGCAACAACTAGTACAAGCATTCCTGGGGGAAGGTCTGCAGAAGCCGGATTTGCATACAGTGATGTCATCCAAGCAGTGGGCCAAAGTTGGCTGGAACCCTCATCTGCATATGAAAAGAGAAAAGGGGTATGCAGGGAATGGCGGCCTTTTGCGGCGCTTGGATGACCCTTAGTTCGCATTAAACACCCACACCCTCCTTCGGTGTGGGGCTCATGTTGGCAATGCCCCAGCCCCTGAAGCATTCAAGCTGATTTCTTGCAGCAGCTTGGCACTGTAACAGCTCCAGAGCTGCTCTGTAATGCAAGTAAAAGTTTGTGGGCCCTGCAGCACTACCTGTAGTTTGCATTGTGCATTGGAAGGCACAAAGTAAGCAGACAGGAGGAGAAGTCAGGATAGTGCACAAGGGTATAGAAGGGAGGGGCTCAAAAAAGAAGAAGTGGAAACAGACTGCAAACTAGGCTGGAGAGAGACCTGAGACAAAGAGATCTGAATTATATGAAAGCCGACCAGTAGAAACACAAATTATGCAGTCAAGTTTCCCACATTTGGGGAAATCACAGGGGCAGCACACCCAGAGTGCAATGAGTGACCCTTGCCCTGGGAGAAGCACCTTCATGATCATAGTATCTCACCTGGCAGGTAAGTAGGAGTTGGGCTAGAGCTGGGGAGGGTCGCTGCTTGGGCACCCCCCTGTCAAGTAAAGGAGATCCAACTGAGGCAGCACAAGGGAACTCTCGAAAGAAGAACAAGGCTAGAGGAAGATCTGAGACAAAGAAATCTGACTTTTACCAGAGCTGACCAGAGGAAAGCACAAACACAGTCCCCCACTACCACAAATAATGCAGTCAAGTTTCCCAAATTTGGGGAAATCACAGGGGTCAGCATACCCAGAATGCAATGAATGAACCTCACCCTGGGAGAACAATCTTCATGACCATGGTATCTCCTATGCAAAATAAGTATGATTTGGGATAGGGCTGGGGAGGGCCGCTGCTCAGGCACATCTCTGTCAAGTAAAGAAGATTCAACTGAGGCAGCACAAGGGAACTCTCATCTGGGGACAACAACTGCAGGGAGAACACATATTTTCAGATGAACATGGGAGGGCAGAAGGCTGCCTAATACTGAAGCACCCCCAAACAACAAACCAAATGCAACAACTAGTGCAAGCATTCCTGCGGGAAGGCCTGCAGCAGATGGATTTGCATATGGTGATGTCATCCAAGCAGTGGGTCAAAGTTGGCTTCAACCCTCGTCTGCATATGAAAAGAGAAAAGGGGCGTGCAGGGCATGGCGGCCTTTTGCGGCGCTTGGATGACCTATAGTTTGCATTAAACACCTCCACCCTCCTTCGGTGTGGGGCTCATGTTGGCTATGCCCCAGCCCCTGAAGCATTCAAGCTGATTTCTTGCAGAAGCTGGGCACTGTAACAGCTCCAGAGATGCTCTGTATGGCAAGTAAAAGGGTGTGGGCCCTGCAGCACTACCTGTAGTTCGCATTGTGCGTTGGAAGGCACAAAGTAAGCAGATGGGAGAAGTCAGGATAGTGCGCAAGGGCATAGAAGGGAGCGGCTCAAGAAAAGAGAAGTGGAAACAGACAGCAAACTAGGCTGGAGAGCTCTTCTGTCTATATTTTGCAAACCTGCTCTTGTCCTCTCCAGCTGCTCCATGTAGATTTGACGTCTGGAAAGGTGCATAACCCACTGACAAGCAGGCACACTCCTGCATGAGTTTTCTCTCTCACTAGCTGGATGATACACAATCATTTGCATGTGCTCCACCTCCGACACACCACCCACCCAACCACCCAGTGACCAGAGCCACCCACAAGCCAACTGGCTCCGTGATTTAATTTGCACAGTGTAGTCATCCAGGCAGCATGTCCTTCTCAATGGAAGGATCTCTGGTTCCATGGAATCTTCCACATTGGAATGCTGCGGAATAAAAAGGATTTAAATATTCAGCTTGCTAGCATTCAATGTACCTGCGGCTTGGCTTTAGCACATGGGTCTTCATCCTGTGGCCCTCCAGCTGCTGTGAAACTACACATCCCAGCATGCCCTGCCACAGTTTTGCTATTAAGGTATGCTAAAACTGAGGCAGG
This sequence comes from Pseudophryne corroboree, assembly GCF_028390025.1. Lineage (NCBI taxonomy): Eukaryota > Metazoa > Chordata > Amphibia > Anura > Myobatrachidae > Pseudophryne > Pseudophryne corroboree. The sequence goes on from NC_086446.1 coordinate 137,861,740, forward strand.
GCATGCTGGGATGTGTAGTTCCACAGCAGCTGGAGGGTCGCAGGTTGAAGACCCATGTTCTAGCATGCCTGTTCTATGATGCATGTACCGTGATGTCACAATCAGCTTGGAATGGGGTGTCTAGCAGGCATTTGCTGACAGCCACTTGAGGGAGACACACATCAGGAGATGCAGCATATCGGAGGTCTTCGATGCCTTTCCAGCAAATGCACACCACCTGCTGCTGGTCTGGACACAAAACAATGCCCACAATCGAAGTCCCAAAATGCCCAACTACAGGATTCATGTAAGTAGTGAATTTAGGAATGAATTTAGAAGTAGGAAATTAAGTTAGTTCACAAGTACATTCAAATTCAGATCTAAAGTCTAGGTAGGCCTCACGTCCTGGCAGCCCCCAGCACTTAAAAATGCCTTGATTAGAGGTAGAGAATTAAATGTAGATAAAAAGTAGACACAAAATAAGACTCCACAGAGCAGTTATCAGGTGTCTTTATCAATTGTTGCATTTAAAAAATCAAGCAATTAGGGAACACAATGTTGCAACAATGTAACCCTATTTGCAAAATAGTACTAAATAAGTTTGTCGATGTAAGACATTTGCAAAGGCGCATCCAAAACACGCTGGAAAATGCAACTGAATCTGTTTTTGGAGGCTAGAATAGGAAATGTGCATCGGTCCTACAAGTACTGAAAGCTCTTCTACCATCTCCCTTTTCTGAAAAGCCATTTAATATATGGTTCCCAGATAGGGGACATATCAGATATTGCCTTTCAAAAGCAGCAAATATCATACCACTTCTATTGCCATCAAAGATAAACATTGATTGTTTTCAGATATTGGATTGAAAAAGCAGTCTTTATTAACATAAAGAAGCAAAAAAACATACATAAACATTACACACATAAGTACTGTGTTGCAGCACAGCCAAAACACAATACAAATGCTGTCGGTATAGTACAGTTCAAGAACTACAGCACAGGCCAGCCTACACTATAAATCATGAACTGCACTATACATTTAAACTATACAATAATACAACAGTTAATAAGGCTATGTGTGTGGAGTGTAAGAGGGTGAGGGAATCACAAGACCGAAGCTTTATTGTAACACAGACACATATAAGGGGAGGGGCAATAAATAGAAAGGTATCCTTTACTATAGAATGTAGTCTAATCCGACCTCTGTGCTCTTCCACAACTGAAAAACGGATAGTGTTCCCAAGCCTTCCATCCTGGAATATCTGTGGTCTTTCGCCAATGAAGAAAACAATCCCTCCCTCCAGCAGACCCTTCAACCACGATACAAGATCACAGCCAAAAGGCCGAGATGCAACTACACTTGAGCTTAACAAAAATGGCTAAAACTTAGTGGAGGAAAGTGCAGTGCACCAAAACATAAGCTGACACAATCATGGAGAATGTGCCAGCATATATGCTCTTCTATCTATATTTTGCAAACCTGCTCTTGTCCCCTCCAGCTGCTCTATGTAGATTTGACGTCTGGCAAGGTGCATAACCCACTGACAAGCAGGCACACTCCTGCATGTGTTTTCGCTCTCACTAGCTGGATGATACACAATCATTTGCATGTGCTCCACCTCCGACACACCACCCACCCAACCACCCAGTCACCAGAGCCACCCACAAACCAACTGGCTCCGTGATTTAATTTGCACAGTGTAGTCATCCAGGCAGCATGTCCTTCTCAATGGAAGGATCTCTGGTTCCATGGAATCTTCCACATTGGAATGCTGCGGAACAAAAAGGATTTAAATATTCAGCTTGCTAGCATTCAATGTACCTGCGGCTTGGCTCTAGCACATGGGTCTTCATCCTGTGGCCCTCCAGCTGCTGTGAAACTACACATCCCAGCATGCCCTGCCACAGTTTTGCTATTAAGGTATGCTAAAACTGAGGCAGGGCCTGCTGGGATGTGTAGTTCCACAGCAGCTGGAGGGTCGCAGGTTGAAGACCCATGTTCTAGCATGCCTGTTCTATGATGCCTGTACCGTGATGTCACAATCAGCTTGAAATGGGGTGTCTAGCAGGCATTTGCTGACAGACACTTGAGGGAGACACACATCAGGAGATGCAGCATATCGGAGGTCTTCGATGCCTTTCCAGCAAATGCACACCACCTGCTGCTGGTCTGGACACAAAACATTGCCCACAATCGAAGTCCCAAAATGCCCAACTACAGGATTCATGTAAGTAGTGAATTTAGGAATGAATTTAGAAGTAGGAAATTAAGTTAGTTCACAAGTACATTCAAATTCAGATCTAAAGTCTAGGTAGGCCTCACGTCCAGGCAGCCCCCGGCATTTAAAAATGCCTTGATTAGAGGTAGAGAATTAAATGTAGATAAGAAGTAGACACAAAATAAGACTCCACAGAGCAGTTATCAGGTGTCTTTATCAATTGTTGCATTTAAAAAATCAAGCAATTAGGGAACACAATGTTGCAACAATGTAACCCTATTTGCAAAATAGTACTAAATAAGTTTGTCGATGTAAGACATTTGCAAAGGCGCATCCAAAACACGCTGGAAAATGCAACTGAATCTGTTTTTGGAGGCTAGAATAGGAAATGAGCATCGGTCCTACAAGTACTGAAAGCTCTTCTCCCATCTCCCTTTTCTGAAAAGCCATTTAATATATGGTTCCCAGATAGGGGACATATCAGATATTGCCATTCAAAAGCATCAAATATCATACCACTTCTATTGCCATCAAAGATAAACATTGATTGTTTTCAGATATTGGATTGAAAAAGCAGTCTTTATTGACATAAAGAAGCAAAAAAACATACATAAACATTACACACATAAGTACTGTGTTGCAGCACAGCCAAAACACAATACAAATGCTGTCGGTATAGTACAGTTCAAGAACTACAGCACAGGCCAGCCTACACTATAAATCATGAACTGCACTATACATTTAAACAATACAATAATACAACAGTTAATAAGGCTATGGGTGTGGAGTGTAAGAGGGTGAAGGAATCACAAGCCCGAAGCTTTATTGAAAGACAGACACATATAAAGAGAGGATTAATAAATACAAAGATATCCTTTACTATAGAATGTAGTCCAATCCGGTCTTTCAACTCTTCCACAACTGAAAAACGGATAGTGTTCCCAAGCCTTCCATCCTGGAATATCTTCAGTCTCTCGCCAATGAAGAAAACAATCCCTCCAGCAGACTCTTCAACCACGATACAAGATCACAGCCAAAAGGGCGAGAAGCAACTACACTTGCGTTTAACCAAAATGGCTAAAACTTAGTGAAGGAAAGTGCAGTGCACCAAAACATAAGCTGACACAATCATGGAGAATGCGCCAGCATATATGCTCTTCTGCGGCCCACTAGTAGATGAGCACTCTGCAGCCACCACAGAAGAGACACCCTTGTCCTCGGAGACATGGTTATCCGCTGATGCATCTGAAGATGCGATCCGGACCATTTGTCCAGCAGATCCCACTGAAAAGTTCTTGCGTGAAATCTGCTGAATGGAATCGCTTCGTAAGAAGCCACCATTTTTCCCAGGACCCTTGTGCAATGATGCACTGACACTTTTCCTGGTTTTAGGAGGTTCCTGACTAGCTCGGATAACTCCCTGGCTTTCTCCTCCGGGAGAAACACCTTTTTCTGGACTGTGTCCAGAATCATCCCTAGGAACAGCAGACGTGTCGTCGGGATCAGCTGCGATTTTGGAATATTTAGAATCCACCCGTGCTGTTGTAGCAGTACCCGAGATAGTGCTACTCTGACCTCCAACTGTTCCCTGGACTTTGCCCTTATCAGGAGATCGTCCAAGTAAGGGATAATTAAGACGCCTTTTCTTCGAAGAAGAATCATCATTTCGGCCATTACCTTGGTAAAGACCCGGGGGGCCGTGGACAATCCAAACGGCAGCGTCTGAAACTGATAATGACAGTTCTGTACTACGAACCTGAGGTACCCTTGGTGAGAAGGGCAATTTGGGACATGAAGGTAAGCATCCTTGATGTCCAGGGACACCATATAGTCCCCTTCTTCCAGGTTCGCTATCACTGCTCTGAGTGACTCCATCTTGAATTTGAACCTTTGTATGTAAGTGTTCAAAGATTTCAGATTTAGAATAGGTCTCACCGAGCCGTCTGGCTTCGGTACCACAAATAGTGTGGAATAATACCCCTTTCCCTGTTGTAGGAGGGGTAGTTTGATTATCACCTGCTGGGAATACAGCTTGTGAATTGCTTCCAATACTGCCTCCCTGTCGGAGGGAGACGTTGGTAAAGCAGACTTCAGGAACCTGCGAGGGGGAGACGTCTCGAATTCCAATCTGTACCCCTGGGATACTACCTGTAGGATCCAGGGGTCCACTTGCGAGTGAGCCCACTGCGCGCTGAAACTCTTGAGACGACCCCCCACCGCACCTGAGTCCGCTTGTAAGGCCCCAGCGTCATGCTGAGGACTTGGCAGAAGCGGTGGAGGGCTTCTGTTCCTGGGAAGAGGCTGTCTGCTGCAGTCTTTTTCCCTTTCCTCTACCCCGGGGCAGATATGACTGGCCTTTTGCCCGCTTGCCCTTATGGGGACGAAAGGACTGAGGCTGAAAAGACGGTGTCTTTTTCTGCTGAGAGGTGAGTTGGGGTAAAAAGGTGGATTTTCCAGCTGTTGCCGTGGCCACCAGGTCCGAAAGACCGACCCCAAATAACTCCTCCCCTTTATACGGCAATACTTCCATATGCCGTTTGGAATCCGCATCACCTGACCACTGTCGTGTCCATAAACATCTTCTGGTAGAAATGGACATCGCACTTACTCTTGATGCCAGGGTGCAAATATCCCTCTGTGCATCACGCATATATAGAAACGCATCTTTTAAACGCTCTATAGTCAATAAAATACTGTCCCTGTCCAGGGTATCAATATTTTCAGTCAGGGACTCCGACCACGCCACCCCAGCGCTGCACATCCAGGCTGAGGCAATCGCTGGTCGCAGTATAACACCAGTATGTGTGTATATACTTTTTAGGACATTTTCCAGCTTCCTATCAACTGGCTCCTTGAGGGCGGCCGTATCAGGAGACGGTAACGCCACTTGTTTTGATAAGCGTGTGAGTGCCTTATCCACCCTAGGGGGTGTTTCCCAACGCGCCCTAACTTCTGGCGGGAAAGGGTATAATGCCAATAATTTCTTAGATATCAGCAATTTTTTATCGGGGGAGACCCACGCATCATCACACACTTCATTTAATTCTTCTGATTCAGGAAAAACTACGGGTAGTTTTTTCACACCCCACATAATACCCTTTTTTGTGGTACTTGTAGTATCAGAAATATGCAAAGCCTCCTTCATTGCCGTGATCATGTAACGTGTGGCCCTACTGGAAAATAAGTTTGTTTCTTCACCGTCGACACTGGAGTCAGTGTCCGTGTCTGTGTCGACCGACTGAGGTAATGGGCGCTTTAGAGCCCCTGACGGTGTTTGAGATGCCTGGACAGGCACTAACTGACTTGCCGGCTGTCTCATGTCGTCAACAGTTTTTTGTAAAGTGCTGACACTATCACATAATTCCTTAAATAAGACCATCCAGTCAGGTGTCGACTCCTTATCGGGTAATATCACTACTACAGGCAATTGCTCTGCCTCCACACCATTTTCCTCCTCATACATGTCGACACACGCGTACCGACACACAGGACACACACAGGGAATGCTCTGATAGAGGACAGGACCCCACTAGCCCTTTGGGGAGACAGAGGGAGAGTTTGCCAGCACACACCAGAGCGCTATATATGTATAGGGACAACCTTATAAATAAGTGTTTCTCCCTTATAGCTGCTATATATGTTTTTATATGCCAAATTAGTGCCCCCCCTCTCTTTTTTACCCTGTTTCTGTAGTGCAGGACTGCAGGGGAGAGTCAGGGAGACGTCCTTCCAGCGGAGCTGTGAGGGAAAATGGCGCTTGTGTGCTGAGGAGATAGGCTCCGCCCCCTTCACGGCGGCCTTTCTCCCGCTTTTTATGAGGTAAAATGGCAGGGGTTAAATACATCCATATAGCCCAGGAGCTATATGTGATGTATTTTTTACCATAAATAGTGTTTTCATTGCGTCTCAGGGCGCCCCCCCAGCGCCCTGCACCCTCAGTGACCGGAGTGTGAAGTGTGCTGAGAGCAATGGCGCACAGCTGCAGTGCTGTGCGCTACCTTTCTTGAAGACAAGATGCCTTCTGCCGCCGATTTCTGGACCTCTTCACTCTTCTGGCTCTGTAAGGGGGCCGGCGGCGCGGCTCCGGGACCCATCCATGGCTGGGCCTGTGATCGTCCCTCTGGAGCTAATGTCCAGTAGCCAAGAAGCCCAATCCACTCTGCACGCAGGTGAGTTCGCTTCTTCTCCCCTTAGTCCCTCGATGCAGTGAGCCTGTTGCCAGCAGGACTCACTGAAAATAAAAAAACCTAAGTCTATACTTTTATTCTAAGCAGCTCAGGAGAGCTACCTAGATTGCACCCTTCTCAGCCGGGCACAAAAACCTAACTGAGGCTTGGAGGAGGGTCATAGGGGGAGGAGCCAGTGCACACCACCTAGTCCTAAAGCTTTTACTTTTGTGCCCTGTCTCCTGCGGAGCCGCTAATCCCCCATGGTCCTGACGGAGTCCCCAGCATCCACTTAGGACGTCAGAGAAAATGATGCTTATCTTTTTGAAGATGGAGAGTCAGTGGAGGTACACCCAACGCGTTTCGTCCTTAGACTTCATCACCCCTTGATGAAGTCTAAGGACGAAACGCGTTGGGTGTACCTCCACTGACTCTCCATCTTCAAAAAGATAAGCATCATTTTTATCATCCTGAAATATTTTTTATCAGTATGAAATTGTTTTTACTGATTTTACATGATTTTGGATTCTAGCTAAATTATATACTCTATTTTTACCTGTTTATGTTTTTAAAATCTTTTTTTTTTACTGCATATCAAAAAAAAATTTTTTACCTACTTTTTTATCCCATCATTATATTATAAATTGCATAAATAAATATATTGTTACCCTTTTTCTAAAACCGTATCCTGCTATATTCTTCATAGTTACTTTAATTTGATAGACACTGTAAGTCGCTGGTACCCCTATTCCCCTTTTTTTCATATATATATATATATATATATATATATGCACACACACTCATGTATATACATGCATATACATGTATACACAAATACACGTATGTACATGTTTATGTATGTATAATACACTGATAGAGTACATTATATTTATGAATTAATTGCTTCCCGATTCTGCAGCATCATCATCAGCACCACCAGTGTTACTCACAGTCACTTCACACTGACTGCTGCACAACACATCACTTAATTTCCGGGCCGCCCGCCACCTGGTGAAGAGACATGGGAGATGAAGGACCAGCAGTGCCACGTTGAGCGGAAGTATTGTGAATTAGTTACCCACACACTCCTTGTGACACCTGCTCCCCGTCTGCCCTCCCACCCGCCGCCTGCCGTCCGGAACCCACACTGACAAGTAAGTCTCAGCAGAATGTGTCTGCCAGCAGCTCCCAGTCCCTCCTAGAGGAACACTGCCAGTGGTGTGGCGGCCGCGGCACACTAGGACTGAGAGACCGCAGCAGGAGGAAAGCACAGGTGGGCGGGAGGAGAGCATGGGCGGACATCACCACGTCACATTGCAAGGTGACGCCAGTCCCCCCAGTGAGGCTGCCGACGAATGCACTCAGCATAGTATTAGCAGCAGGCAGAGGGGGGGCGGGTGCAGCGGTGGTGGGAGGTACGGAAATGAGCTGCAGGCTAGGCTCCACCGATCACACACTCAGCGATCACTGTGCTACAGCAAGCGTGGCGTGCAGCGGTGCTGGACATTAGGGAGTGCCTGTGCGCACCAGGCACCCCCTGTACGCACGCCTATGCGCTACCACCCCCCATATGCCACACTACATCACTATGCTACAGCCCTCCCATATGCTGCACTTCATAATTACACTATACCCCCCATACAACATACTACATCACCACACTACACTACTCACAATAAAATTAAAACATCCCAGTTCCTAATTCTTAATGAGCTCACGTGAGTTCTCTCCCCAACGGAGCTCCAGACCAAGTAACAATGAAGACACCAGCAGCGTGTAGGGGGCAGGCCTGGTCCACTTGTCAGGAGAGAGCAGTCACAGGAGGGTAAGAAGGGGGCGGGGCCTAGTCCTACAGACGGGAGAGAGCACAGACAGGAGAGAGCAAGGTACAGGGGTAGAAGGGGACGGCTGATGTGAAGAAGGGGGCGGGGCCTATTCTTACAGGCTTTCAAAATTCGACTTTAAAATTCGACATTTGACAAATTCGACTTTTCTGCAATGGTACAAATGCGGCAATTCGACAAAAGTATATTCAATTGAAGTTTGTAAATTCGACAACAGTGCTTTTAAACAGTAAATTCGTCATTCTCAATCTGCAACACTTTGCTGGCGGAATCTAATTAAAAAAATTTAAAAACATGTTTTTTTTTGCTGGTTTTTTTTTTTTTGGTAATAGCATATCTATTTATATTAGAAGGGATTAGGTACTTGGTTTGTCTTTTTTGGAGGCACAAGTATTATTTATATATTTTTTAAAATATTATTTATTTTTTAAATGGAATGTGAAAAACCCAGAAAAAAAATTGTGTGGGTCCCCCCTCCAAAGCATAACCAGCCTCGGGCTCTTCGAGACGGTCCTGGTTCTAAAAATCCGGGGGAAAAACGGACAGGGGATCCCCCGTATTTTTAAAACCAGCACCGGGCTCTGCGCCTGGTGCTGGTGCAAAAAATACGGGGGACAAAAAGAGTAGGGATCCCCCGTATTTTTTACACCAGCATCGGGCTCAACTAGCTGGACAGATAATGCCACAGCCGGGGGTCACTTTTATACAGTGCCCTGCGGCCGTGGCATTTAATATCCAACTAGTCACCCCTGGCCGGGGTACCCTGGGGGAGTGGGGACCCCTTCAATCAAGGGGTCCCCCCCCCAGCCACCCAAGGGCCAGGGGTGAAGCCCGAGGCTGTCCCCCCCCATCCAAGGGCTGCGGATGGGAGGCTGATAGCCTTGAGAAAATTTAAAGAATATTGTTTTTTCTAGTAGTACTACAAGTCCCAGCAAGCCTCCCCCGCAAGCTGGTACTTGGAGAACCACAAGTACCAGCATGCAGGAGAAAAACGGGCCCGCTGGTACCTGTAGTTCTACTGGGAAAAAAATACCCAAATAAAAACAGGACACAGGCACCGTGAAAGTATAACTTTATTTCACACCTGCCGACACACACATACTTACCTATGTTGACATGAAGCAGTCGGTCCTCTTCTCCAAGTAGAATCCACGGGTACCTGAAAATAAGATAATTATACTCACCTGATCCAGGTTCCAGATTAAATCCACGTACTTGGCAAAACAACAAACCGAACACCCGGACCAGACGGACTGAAAGGGGTCCCATGTTTACACATGGGACCCCTTTCCACGAATGCAGACATCCGAATCTCGCGAGAATCCGACAGCGGGATGATGACGTTCGTGCGCGCTCGGGCTAGCCGAGCAAGGCGGGAAGGTTCGAACCTGCCTCGGACCCGTGTAAAATGGGTGAAGTTCGGGGGGTTCGGATTCCGACGAACCGAACCCACTCATCACTAGTATGTACGTGTGTGTCAGGTGCCGTGCGCGTACGTACGTGTCAGTGCCTTGCGTGTACGTACGTGTGTGTCAGGTGTCGTGCGTGTATGTGTGTGTGTGTGTCAGGTGGCGCGTACCTACATGTGTGTATGTCAGGTGCTGTGCATGTGTGTACGTACACGCGTGTGTCAGGTGCCGCGCGTGTACGTGTGTGTGTGTGTGTGTGTGTGCCAGGAGCCGCGCGTGTACATGTGTGTGGGTGTCAGGAGCCGTGCGTATACGTACATACGTGTAGGTGTCAGGTGCCGAGCATATACGTACATACGTGTGTGTGTGTCAGGAGCAGCGCGTGTTCGTACATGTGTGTGTGTCAGGAGCCACGCGTGCTTGTGTGTGTGTGTGTCAGGAGCCATGCGTGTGCATACGTGTGTGTGTCAGGTGCCACACGTGTACGTACGTGTGTGTCAGGTGCCGCACGTGTATGTGTGTGTGTGTTAAATGCCGCGTGTGTATGTACGTATGTGTGTGCCTGGAGCCGCGCGTGTACATACATGTGTGTGTGTCAGGTGCTGTACGTGTATGTGTGTGTCTCAGGTGCTGCACGTGTATATGTGTGTATCTCAGGTGCTGCATTTGTATGCGTCAGCTGCCACGTGGGTGTCAGGTGTTGAGCGTGTATGTGTTTGTGTCGCATCTGTATGTGTGTGACTGTCAGGTGCTGCGCGTGTATGTGTGTGTCAGGTGCTGCATGTGTATATATGTGTGAGTGGCAGGTGCTGCGTGTGTATACGAGTGTTTGTGAGGTGCTGCGAGTGTATGTGTGTGTTAGGTGCTCTGAGTGTATATGATTGTGTGTCAGGTGCTGTGCGTGTGTGCGTTAAATGCCACATGTATGTATGTGTGTCAGGTGCTGTGTGTGTGTGTGTGTGGGTGTGTCAGGTGCTGCATGTCTGTGTGTGTGGGTGTCTCAGGTGCTGCGTGTGTGTGTGTGTCTGTCAGGTGCTGCATGTGTGTGTCAGGTGCTGCATGTCTGCGTGTGTGTGTCTGGCGCTGCATGTCTGTGTGTCAGGTGCTGCGTGTGTGTGTGTGTGTGTCAGGTGCTGTGTGTGTGTGTGTGTGTGTCAGGTGCTGCGTATGTGTGTGTGTGTCAGGTGCTGCGTGTGTGTGTCAGGTGCTGCGTGTCTGCGTGTGTGTGTCAGGTGCTGCGTGTCTGCGTGTGTGTGTCAGGTGCTGCGTGTGTGTGTCAGGTGCTGCGTGTCTGCGTGTGTGTGTCAGGTGCTGCGTGTGTGTGTGTCAGGCACTGCATGTCTGTCAGGTGCTGCGTGTGTGTGTGTGTGTGTGTCAGGTGCTGTGTGTGTGTGTGTGTGTTTCAGGTGCTGCGTGTGTGTGTGTGTGTGTGTGTGTGTGTCGGGTGCTGCGTGTGTGTGTGTCAGGTGCTGCGTGTCTGCGTGTGTGTGTCAGGAGCTGCGTGTGTGTGTGTGTCAGGTGCTGCCTGTCTGCGTGTGTGTCAGGTGCTGCGTGTGTGTGTGTGTGTGTGTGTGTGTGTCAGGTGCTGCATGTCTGTGTGTCAGGTGCTGTGTGTGTGTGTGTCAGGTGCTGTGTGTGTGTGTGTGTCAGGTGCTGTGTGTGTGTGTGTGTGTGTGTGTGTCAGGTGCTGCGTGTGTGTCAGGTGCTGCGTGTCTGCGTGTGTCAGGTGCTGCGTGTCTGCGTGTGTGTGTGTGTGTCAGGTGCTGCGTGTCTTCGTGTGTGTGTCAGGTGCTGCATGTCTGCGTGTTTGTGTGTCAGGTGCTGTGTGTGTGTCAGGTGCTGCGTGTCTGCGTGTATGTCAGATGCTGCGTGTGAGTGCGTGTGTCAGGTGCATGAGTATGAGTGTCAGGTGCGTGTGAGTGTGTGTGTCAGGTGCTGCGTGTGCGTGTGTGTCAGGTGCTGCGTGTGCGTGAGGTGCTGCGTGTGTGTCAGATGCTGCGTGTGCGTGTGTGTCAGGTGCGTAAGTGTGCGTGTGTGTCAGGTGCGTAAGTGTGCGTGTGTGTCAGGTGCGTGAGTGTGCGTGTGCGTCAGGTGCGTGAGTGTGTGTGTGTGTCAGGTGCGTGAGTGTGTGTGTGTCAGGTGCGTGAGTGTGTGTGTGTCAGGTGCGTGAGTGTGTGTGTGTCAGGCGCTGCGTGTCTGTGTGTGTCAGGCGCTGCGTGTCTGTGTGTGTCAGGCGCTGCGTGTCTGTGTGTGTCAGGCGCTGCGTGTCTGTGTGTGTGTCAGGTGCTGTGTGTGAGTGTGTGCGTGTGTGTCAGGTCCGTTTGAGTGTCAGGTGCTGCGTCTGTGTGTGTGTGTCAGGTGCTGCGTGTGTGTCAGGTGCTGCGTGTGTGCGTGTGTGTCAGGCGCTGCATATGCGTGTGTCAGGCGCTGCATGTGCGTGTGTCAGGCGCTGCATGTCTGTGTGTGTCAGGCGCTGCGTGTCTGGGGAAGGTGGCCGGACACACAGCAGGGAGGGGGGTGGCCGGACACACAGCAGGGAGGGGGGGTGGCCGGACACACAGCGGGGGGGGGGTGGCCGGACACACAGCAGGGGGGAAGGGGGGGGCGGACACACAGCAGGGAGGAGGAGGAGGAGGGGGGGGTGGCTGGACACACAGCAGGGAGGGGAGGGTGACCGGACACACGGCAGGGAGGGATGGGGGTAGGGGGTGGCCGGACACAGCAAGAGGAGGGGGGGTGGCCGGACACACAGCAGGGGAGGGGAGGGTGGCCGGACACACAGCAAGGAGGGGGGGTGGCTGGACACACAGCAGGGAGGGGGGGGTGACGGGACACACGGCAGGGAGGGGAGGGGGTGGCCGGACACAGCAGGGAGGAGGGGGGGGTGGCCGGACACGCAGCAGGGGAGGGGAGGGTGGCTGGACACACGGCGGGGGGGGGGGCTGGACACACGGCAAGGGGGGGGGGAAACACGGCGGGGGGGGGGGCTGGACACACGGCGGGGGGGGGGTGGCTGGACACACAGCAGGGAGGGGAGGGTGACCGGACACACGGAAGGGAGGAGGAGGGTGACCGGACACACGGAAGGGAGGAGGAGGTGTGGCCGGACACACAGCAGGGGGGGGGGCGGACACAAAGCAGGGAGGGGAGGGGGTGGCCGGACACAGCGGGAGGAGGGGGGTTGGCCGAACACACAGCACGGGAGGGGAGGGTGGCTGGACACACAGCAGGGAGGGCGGGGGGACGGACACACAGCAGGGAGGGCGGCGGGGGGGGACACACAGCAGGGAGGGCGGGGGGTATGGAAGGACAAACAGCAGGGCGGACAGACACATAGCAGGGAGGGCAGGGGGGGCGGACGGACACACAGCAGGGAGGGGGGGACTAACGGACACACTGCAGGGGGGGGGGACACACCTGACACACTGCAGGGAGGGACGACACACTGCAGGGCGGGGGGGGGACACTGCAGGGAGGGCGAGGGGGGGGGAGACGGACACACAGCAGGGAGGGCGAGGGGGTGGGGGACGACGGACACACAGCAGGGAGGGAGGGGAGGACTGGTGACCATAGAGACCTTGATAAATATCGCATACTGCAGGGAGGGAGGGCCGGACACAGCAGGAGGAGAAGGAGGGAGGAGTGGCCGGACACAGCTGCCCGAGACGGCTCCTACTGCCAGCCGCACCACAGACGCGGGGAGGAGACGCAGGCAGCAACCAGGGAAGGTCCGGCGGGCGGCCGGGCACACAGCGGGAGGGAGGGCGGACAAGCGGGGGAGAAGTGGAAGCTGGGTACACAGCGGTGGGCTGCCTGACAGAACTCACCCAGTGCTACGCAGCTCCGGCGAGCTCCTCCCGCTTCATGGACCTCAGTGAACTCACGCGCCGGGAACCGCTGGCTGTCCTCCTGCAGCTCCACGTGACTCCTTCCCACTCTGTCTCCTCGTGCCCAACTGCCAGAGCTACTCTCTGTACACCCCCTGCTGGCGGCCACTGCGCAGCCGCAACAAATTGAAAAGCCCTATCTTTATAATGGGGCATATTTTACTTAATTAAAAAAAAACTGTAACTTCCTGAAAAACCTTAACCCCAAAAGGCACTACACTGGGACATACTCTATCTAGTAAAACAAACCCCAAGTCTTAATTCGTCCTCTATCCTGAGTTATGCCTTCCCAAAAAAATCCTCATTCACTCTATGGGAATACGGTGTCAAAAAGCCACAGAGGGAGTGGCAGAAAAAAACTGACAGTTGGAACTTTAGGTTACTCCCAATTCCTCATTTTTTATTATTTTGCCCTGAAATTTGGCATGCAGCACCGTGTGACGATTCTACGCTCCCATGGCAAATTTCAGCTCAGTACGTCCAATCAGTTTTGAGGTGTAGCCCCTCAAACACCATGCCCCCATCTCAGAAGTTCCCTATGGGAGAATTCCGTTTGTTCGATTCAGCCTTAATATAAGGGCACGACCGTGACCTTATAATATATATATATATATATAAAATATATATAATATATATATATATATATATATATATATATATAGATAGATAGATATAGATATAAATATATATATATATAGATATATAATATATGTATGTGGCTGTGTACATATATACACGTGTGTGTGTGTGTGTGTGTGTGTGTGTGTGTGTGTGTGTGTGTGTATATATATATATATATCTATCATGTGTGTACTACTGGTGTCTGCTGGTCTGAGGGATATCTGTGTTGAATTTGTTTGTTTCTTATTTTTTTTATTTTTCTATTTTATTATATATATATATATATATATATATATATATTTATTTATTTATTTATTTTTGGGGGGGGGCCGCAAAATTTCTGTCTTGCCCCGGGTGCCGGTAGTCCTAGTTTCGGCCCTGAGGAGGGGCATAGAGGGAGGAGACAGTTCACACCCTTTGAAAGTCTTAAAGTGCCCATGTCTCCTGCGGATCCCGTCTATACCCCATGGTTCTTAATGTGATCCCAGCATCCTCTAGGACGTATGAGAAAACAAATAACGCACACACGAGGAGGAGAGAACAAAGGAAGCTATAAGGAGGGGAGGGGAGGGGGGGGGGGGGGAAGGTAAGGTAGTAAAGGGATATTGGATAAACTACAACCTTATACATATTCATTAATGTACCAGTAGTTAGAAGTAGAAGAGCTCTAACAGAAACCACAAAGCTTATCTAAAGCCACACCACACTGGATATGCCCAATCTCATTTGATCTTTGAAGCAAAGCAGTATTGGACTTTGTTAATACCAAGCAGTCTCCCATCCATGTATTATCAGATTATTTAGGTGTTTTTAAACTACCAACACCCTTTTCTTGGTACTGTACATTTAATTTTTACACATATTCTTTTATGTACCAGAAGTTAGAAGTAGAAGAGCTCTAACAGAAACCACAAGCTCATCTACAGCCACAGCACACTGGATTTGCCCAATCTCTCCTGATCATGGAAGCTGAGCAGTGTTGGTCCTGGTTTTAGTACTTGGATGGGAGACCACCAGGAAATACCAGGAGCTGTGTGTATTTTTACAATACCAACACCGTTCTCTTGATGCATTCCATTTTGAAACATTGGGGCAGATCTATTAAGCCTGGTGAACTGATAAAGTAAAAAAATACAAAAGAATATAACCAGGCGCTAATACATCATCACCATATTCTGGTGATCAAATTACTGGTATTAAAAATTATGTACAAATAATACTGCAATTAATGTATACTTAAGCTGCAGGAGAGAGCTTGACTTGGGGTAAATCAAGTAAAAAAAGAACCGGCACTTTAAAGTCTCCGGTAACACTGGAACACTGAACTAATCTCCTCTTGCGCTATAAATAGTATGATATGGCTCAAAGTTCAATAAAAACAAATAAATAATTTCATATATTCTATATTTTTTATTACATATAAATATATATATATATATATATATATATATATATATATATATACTTTACAATAAACTATTAGACCGGTCAAATAAAATCACTAACAATATATTTGCATAGCTATAGGAGGTGGATCTTAGATCTCTGTGCACAGAGAAATTTTCAAAAATAAAAATCAGTCCATATATTGGATTAAAAAATCAATTTACCAGCTGTAATTCGCACCCATGTAGTAGATAACATATTTATAAGTTGTTATATATTGGAATTCCTCAATATGCTGCCACTTGGCAAAGGAGATGATATTGTGCAAAATAACCGCTTCACACTGGAGCCTTACGTGTAGCTTGCACCAGTTGTTAGACACTAAGTCTCTCAACGCACCCTTACGCCTGCCGAAACAGAAGTTCTCAACAACGGCCTGTCATTTGTCCCCACCAATCAACACAAGGATCTAGAGTGGAAGATTGACCTGTACCAATTTGCCAGGAAGCTCCGCAGACAGGAATATTTTGCACAGCATCCCAAACAAGAGTCTGCCGAAACAACCATTTTTCAACCGTTTTTGAACAAAAGGAGTCATTCTACCTTTGACCCCCAGTCCGCCAACTCTTCCATCAAGACATACATACGCTTGGTAGATGAAGCAACCAGTAAATACACTAGGGCAAACCAGGAGCATCATCACAATTTGTCCAAGCAGGAATGGGCAGCACTCAGGAACCTGGGATCTTACACCGACATCGTCATCCGCCCCGCAGACAAAGGGGGCGGGGTGGTGATCCTTGACATGGCATATTATCGTTCGGAAATTCTGACCCAGCTAGCAGACCCCAATACGTACAGCTTATTGGATGGTGATCCCACGGCAAAGTACAAACAAGAATTGGATACCATCTTGGCAACAGCCTGTTCACAGAACCTTATTTCTGAAAAGCTACACAAGGCTCTCACACAGAAGTTTCCGGTAGTTCCTGTTCTGTTTACTGTTCCCAAAATACACAAAAATCTCGAGACTCCCCCTGGTCGCCCGATAATTTCTGCCAGACAATCCCTTTATCAGCCTATTTCCCAGCTCCTTGACTACATATTGCAGCCGTTGGTCCTCAAGCAGGCGACGTATTTGAAAGACACCACATCCTTTCTGCGTTTATTGGACAACTATGGTACAGTCCCCGAGGGAGCAATCCTCTGCACGGTGGACATTTGCAGTCTGTATACCAGTATCCCGCATGCCGGGGGTCTAGAAGCCATGAGAACTTTCCTGGTGAAAGAGAGGATGGAGGATGTCGACTTGGACCTCTTCATGACATTATTGGAATTAACTCTTACACGAAACTATTTCATCTTCGACGGCCGATTCTACCAGAAGAGAACCGGGTGCGCGATGGGAAGTAATGTGGCACCATCATACGCTAACGTGTACATGTTCCAGGAAGAGGTCCTCATGTTCTTTCAAGACCAGTCCATCGTTCAATATATATCACTATTCACCAGGTACATAGATGACCTTTTCATCATTTGGACAGGAGGTGAACCAGCTTTAAAATCACTGTTGGAATCCATCAATGACAGACCTTCGACACTTAAAATCACCTTTCACTGGTCCATGTCATCCATCAATTACCTGGACGTCCAGGTTGCCATCAAGGCGGGGAGTCTACAGACCAGTGTATACAATAAACCCACCGATAAAAACACTCTCCTGCGGGCCAACAGCCACCATCCGCAACCACTGAAACTGGGTCTTCCCAGATCCCAAATGATGAGGGCAGCTCGAATCAACAGTCAACCTGACCTCCTGGAGGAGGAATTGGACAAGATGGTGTCAAGATTCACCGCTAGAGGCTACGAATGCACTACACTGGAGGCCATCAAAAAGGAGGTACTACAGCTACCCCGTTCCACTTTATTACAAACCAAGAAGAGGTCCACTGACAACAGAATCGTTTGGACCACTACATTCGACACCTCCAGCGCGGTACTGAACAGAGCTAATAGAGCGCTCTGGCCAATTGTATCTTCGGACCCACGTCTACCCTTCAAGCACAAGACCCCAATGATGTGTTATAGAAGAGGTCGGAACATCAAGGACTTGGTAGTGCACACCGACATTTCCAACATTTCGAGCTCTCCCATCCGGTCTCAAAAGGATTCATTCTTGATCAAGAAGCCAGGGTGCTACCGCTGCTTGGGCTGCACAACCTGCAGCCACATGTTGACAGGTTCCACTTTCATCGTACCACGGACAGGCAGGAAGATTGTCATGCGCCACGTGGTAACCTGCACCTCCACCTACATCATTTACCTGATTACTTGCCCATGTGGCTTATGCTACGTGGGCAAGACTATCAGATCCCTACGGGAACGCATGGCTTTACACCGCTCCGCAATCAAGGCGGCCCTCGCCGGGAGTTCTTCGGAACAACCGGTGGCCAGACACTTCTATGAAGCAAGGCACCGCCTATCTGATCTTAAGCATATCATCATAGATCACGTTCCAAAATCCCTCAGAGGGGGGGACAGGGATGGACAACTCCTTCGCAGGGAGTCTTCTTGGATTTACAGACTCAACACTACCCAGCCAGATGGACTAAATGAAAGAATAGTGTGGAGTACATTTGGATGATTTTCCAACAACACAGCCTTTACGATTACAAGAATTGCTGGATCATGGTCGATATCCGTCATGATCTCAGCCTTGTTTAGCTTTGTCTGTTCTGTTGGGCAACTTAGTGTCTGCATTCCATTTACTGCTCTCTGCTCTTCCCTTTTCTTTCTATACATCTTCACACAGTATCAGTGATGCACGGTTCACGGCCTTGCATGCTGCTTGCCCACATACCAACACAGGGGGCTCATATAATCCCCCCCTTCCCTCCCCCTCTCCCCCTTTCCTCCTTCTTCGCCAGGTTTGGTTGTTTATCATGTTATTCTAGATGCCTTTACTATGTCTTTCCAAGGGTTCTGGGGAGGTCTCACTGCACCGATCTCTGTTATTTTGCCCAGGTCACGTGCACGCATCCCGTCCCCGGCGTCCCGACTGCTGCCTAGCAACCTAGCAGCCGCGTCATCACGAGCCGCGCACGCACGTCATCACACAGCGCCGCTCTACGCACCGGGATCACGGACCGACTCACACTGGCGGTTTGGCGGGTTTCTTCGCTTTATAGGTAAGTCACCCTCAGCACTTTCTTCACTCTCTCACATCTTGACAACGGGGTTAGACACCCCGAAACGTTGATGTTCTCTGTTATGTATTTTTAATACATCTTCATACCAATACAAGACCCTGAGTGCCGCAGTCTTTTTTCCTGACTATCTACAAGTATTGCTGAGGGCACCGGGGCGTTATGCTCAGAGGAGGAGTGCCGGGCCATATATGATCTATATATATATATATATATATATATATATATATATATTTATATGTAATAAAAAATATAGAATATATGAAATTATTTATTTGTTTTTATTGAACTTTGAGCCATATCATACTATTTATAGCACAAGAGGAGATTAGTTCAGTGAACTGATAAAGTGCAAGGTGATAAAGTACAAGCCAGTCTGCTCCTAACTGTCATTTTTCAAACCCAGCCTGTGACATGGCAATTAGGAGCTGATTGGCTGGTACTTTATCACCATGCAAATTATCATTTCACCAGGTTTAATAAATCGTCCGCTTATTCATTTATGTACGAGTAGTTAGAAGTAGAAGAACTCTAACAGAAACCACTAAGCTCATCTACAGCCACACCACACTGTATATGCCCAATATCACCTGATTTTAGGCCTGGTTTGTTCTTGGATGTGAGACCACCTGGGAATACCAGGTGCTGTAGGTAGTTTTATACTACCAACACCGTTCTCTTGATGCATTCTATTTTGAAACTTATTCATTGATGTTGAAGTTAGAAACAGCAAAAATCATCTACAGCCGCATCACACTGGATATGTCCAATCTCATCTGATGATGGAAGCTAAGCAGTGTTGTGCCTGGTTTGTTTTTGGATTTCAAGTCCTGCCTTCTAGTTTGGCCACGGCACCTCGGATATTTACCAAGGTCATGGCCGTGATGACGACCCTTCACCATCAGAGAATCAGGATCCTGCCAAATCTGGACGACTTGCTGATCCTGGTGAACTCCCAAGAGGTTCTCCACAGTTATCTGGAACTGGCGGTCCAATTCCTACAAGTCCACGGGTGGCTCATCAACTGAAAAAAGTCCTTGCTGGTCCCTGCTCGGAACATGGTGCACCTAGGGGCACTGCTGGACACACACAGCCAACAATTGTTTCTGTCTCCAGAGAAAGTCCTGAAAATTCAGGACAGTATCTTTCTCTCTCGCCCAAGAGTGTTGATACACATGGCGATGCAAGTACTAGACCTCATGGTGTCAGCTTTCGATATGGTAGAGTACGCTCAATTTCATTACCGCCCTCTGCAGAGGTTAATCCTCTCCAAGTGGGACGGCCTGCCTCATTGGATAATGTCTCAAATGATCTCCTTGACTCCGGAGGTTCGTCTGACACTGAGCTGGTGGCTACAGGACCAACAGTTGAGCAGGAGCCATCCCTTCTGGATCTCCAGCTGTGTCCTCCTGACAATGGATGCCAGTCTTTTGGGCTGGGCCACGGTGTTGGAGCAACACTTTCTCCAGGGTCGGTGAACCAGGGAGGAATCTCTCCTCCTGATATACATTCTGGAATTGCAGGCAGTGTTCAATTAATTGACACTGGCCCTGCCTCTAGTACAGAACAGGCCTGTTCAAGTACAATCTGACAACGCCACCACGGTAGTGTACACAAATCATCAAGGCGGCACTCGAAACTTGGCGGCACTCGAAACTGCATGGCAAAGCTGGAAGTATCAAAAATCCTCCATTGGGTAGAATGTCATCTGACAGCAATATCGGCAGTGTTCATTCCCGGAGTCCTCAACTGGGAAGCGGATTTCCTCAGTCGTCAGGACGTTCACGCTGGAGAGTGGAGAGGCCGCAGCAGAAATGTCTGCACTGGTGTCATTAGGTGACTGAGGCAGGGATGACTGGGAGATAGTGGGTGACTGAAGCATGTATGAGTGGGAGATAGTGGGTGACTGAGGCCGGGGTGACTGGGAGATAGTGGGTTACTGAGGGAGGGGTGATAGGAAGGGGTTGGGTAAGTATGGGAAGAAAGTGGGTGACAGGGATAATAAATGACTAAGGCAGGGGTGATAGGGAGATAGTGGATGATTGTGGCAGGGGTGACAGGGACAGTAAGAGACTGAGGCAGGGGTGACAGGGATAGTGGCTGACTGAGGCAGGGGTGACTGGGAGATAGTGGGTGACTGAGGCAGGGTTGATAGGGATAGTGGGTGACTGAAGCAGGGGTGACAGTGGGTGACTAAAGCAGGGGTGACTGGTATAGTGGGTGACTGAGGCAGGGATCGCAGGTATTGTGGTTGACTGAGGCAGCGGTGACTGGGAGATAGTGGGTAACTGAGGCAGGGGTGACAGGGAAAGTGTGTGACTCAGGCAGGGGTGACAGGGAGATAGTGGGCAGCATATCTCTGCCTCACTGCAGCAGCACATTCCTGCTTCAATGACAGCAGCACATCCCTGCCTCGCTGACAGCAGCACATCCCTGCCTCGCTGACAGCAGCACATCCCTGCCTCGCTGACAGCAGCACATCCCTGCCTCGCTGACAGCAGCACATCCCTGCCTCGCTGACAGCAGCACATCCCTGCCTCGCTGACAGCAGCACATCCCTGCCTCGATGACAGCAGCACATTTCTGCCTCGCTGACAGCAGCACAGCACTGCTTCGCTGACAGCAGCACATCACTGCTTCACTACCAGCAGCACATCCCTGCCTCACTGGCAGCAGCACATCCCTGCCTTACTGACAGCTGTATATAGGGCCTAATTCAGACCTGATCCCTGCTGTGCATATTCACACAACAGGAGATCAGGTCTGAAGTGCGTGTGTGCTGGTGCCGCAGTGCACCGGCACATGCCAGAGATGCGATCAGCATCTCTGCCCAGTGAGCGCCTCTGCCTGATTGACAGGCATAGGCGGTCACTGGGCAGGAGGAGTCGGGCCAGCGGCGTTGTGCCGCCATTTTGGGGGCACAGTCCGGACAACGCAGACATGGCCGGACCGTATGGGGGCGGGCCGTGACGGCTGCGTGACCCGGACAGCAACGGGCCTTATTTACTAAAATCTCAGATAAATTTTATGGCATTTATGTGCAGTCTAGTTTGCACAGTTGATAGAGTGTTGATCTTGCACTATCAATGTAAGCCTCACATAGGTTTGATACACATGTAAGTTTGTTTTTATTTTACTACATTGTGGTTTGTGGCTCTATACCATGTAATGCATGTCTTTTAACAGTAGTCAAGTCTTCCAATGTGCTTGTTAGTGAAACCCAATAGATAGCTTTATTTTATTTTGTTTCTTCAAATATTGAATGCATATGTCTTATAACTTTTTTTTTTTTAATATATATATATACATTTTTATTATAAGATTTTCAATGACACAAAACCATCCAAGTTGCAGATTATGGATTGTGAAGGACAAATCAACCATATAAACAATTTAAGCAATTTAAATTGCATGCAGGTAGTAGAATATCAAACTCCTTGGATGAGAGTTGGTCGTAATAAACTAGGATAGAAAAGAATACAGTAGAAAATAAGATTTTAAACCTACCGGTAAATCTTTTTCTCGTAGTCCGTAGAGGATGCTGGGGACTCCGTAAGGACCATGGGGATAGACGGGCTCCACAGGAGACATGGGCACTTTAAGGAAGACTTTAGTTCTGGGTGTGCACTGGCTCCTCCCTCTATGCCACAGTTAGAGAAACTGTGCCCAGAGGAGACGGACAGTATGAGGAAAGGATTTTGTTAATCCAGGGCAAGATTCATACCAGCCACACCAATCACACCGTATAACTTGTGATAAACTACCCAGTTATCAGTATGAAAAAACAACATAGCATCAGTGCAGGACCGATGCAACTATAACATAGCCCTTATTGAAGCAATAACTATATACAAGTATTGCAGAAGTAGTCCGCACTTGGGACGGGCGCCCAGCATCCTCTACGGACTACGAGAAAAAGATTTACCGGTAGGTTTAAAATCTTATTTTCTCTAACGTCCTAGAGGATGCTGGGGACTCCGTAAGGACCATGGGGATTATACCAATGCTCCACAACGGGCGGGAGAGTGCGGATGACTCTGCAGCACCGATTGAGCAAACATGAGTTCCTCCTCAGCCAGGGTATCAAACTTATAGTATTTTGCAAAGGTGTTTGAACCCGACCAAGTAGCAGCTTGACACAGCTGTAGTGCCGAGACCCCTCGGGCAGCCGCCCAAGAAGAGCCCACTTTCCTCGTGGAATGGGCCTTGACTGATTTCAGTAACTGCAATCCAGCCATAGAATGCGCTTGCTGAATCGTGTTACAAATCCGGCGAGCAATAGCCTGCTTTGAAGCAGGGGCACCAATCTTGTTGGTTGCATACAGGACAAACAGCGCTTCAGTTTTCCTGACTCTAGCCGTCCTGGCCACGTAAATTTTCAAAGCCCTGACCACATCAAGTAACTCGGAATCCTCCAAGTCACGCGTAGCCACAGGCACCACAATAGGTTGGTTCATATGAAAAGATTAAACCACTTTTGGTAGGAATTGAGGACGGGTCCGCAATTCCGCTCTATCCACATGGAATACCAAATATGGGCTTTTATGTGACAAAGCCGCTAATTCCGACACTTGCCTAGCCGAAGCCAAGGTTAATAACATGACCACCTTCCACGTGAGATAATTTAACTCCACTGTTTTAAGTGGTTCAAACCAGTGTGATTTTAGAAAACTTAACACCACGTTAAGGTCCCAAGGTGCCACCGGAGGCACAAAAGGAGGCTGAATATGCAGCACTCCTTTTACAAAAGTCTGAACTTCTGGAGGAGAAGCCAATTCTTTTTGAAAGAAAATGGATAAGGCCGAAATCTGGACCTTAATAGAGCCTAATTGTAGGCCCAAATTCACTCCAGTTTGTAGGAAGTGAAGGAAACGGCCCAGATGGAATTCTTCCGTAGGAGCATTCCTGGCCTCACACCAAGAAACATAATTTCGCCATATACGGTGTAATGTTTTAACGTTACATCCTTCCTAGCCTTTATCAGCGTAGGGATGACCTCAACCGGAATGCTAGGATCCGGCATTCAACCGCCATGCCGTCAAACGCAGCCGCGGTAAGTCTTGGAACAGACAGGGCCCCTGATGCAATAGGTCCTGTCTTAGAGGGAGAGGCCACAGATCTTCTGTGAGCATTTCCTGCAGATCCGGATACCAGGTCCTCCGTGGACAATGAGGATTGTTCTCACTTTTCTTTGTCTTATTATCCTCAACACCTTTGGTATGAGAGGAAGAGGAGGAAATACATAGACCGACCGGAACACCCACGGTGTCACTAGGGCGTCTACAGCTACTGCCTGAGGGTCTCTTGACCTTGCGCAATACCTCTGTAGCTTTTTGTTGAGCCGGGACGGCATCATGTCTATCTGTGGCAGTTCCCACCGACTTGTAATCTGTGCAAAGACTTCCTGATGAAGTCCCCACTCTCCCGGATGTAGGTCGTGTCTGCTGAGGAAGTCTGCTTCCTAGTTGTCCACTCCCGGAATGAACACTGCTGACAGTGCGCTTGCGTGATTCTCCACCCAGCGAAGAATTCTGGTGGCTTGTGCCATCGCCACTCTGCTCCTTGTGCCGCCTTGGCGGTTTACATGAGCCACTGCGGTGACGTTGTCTGACTGGATCAGAACCGATTGGTCGCAAAGTAAGGTCTCCGCTTGACGTAGGGCATTGTATATGTTGATGTGAAGACAAGTCTCTTGACTTGACCAAAGACCTTGGAAATTTCTTCCCTGTGTGACTGCTCCCCAACCTTGGAGGCTTGCGTCTGTGGTCACCAGGATCCAGCCCTGAATGCTGAATCTGCGTCCCTCGAGAAGGTGAGCACTCTGCAGCCACCACAGGAGTGATACCCTGACCCTGGGGGACAGGGTGATCAACCAATGCATCTGTAAATGTGACCCGGACCACTTGTCCAGTAGGTCCCATTGGAAAGTCCTCGCATGGAACCTGCCGAATGGAATGGCCTCGTATGATGCCACCATCTTTCCCAGGACTCGAGTGCAGTGATGCACTGACACAAGTTTTGGTTTCAATAGGTTCCTGACAAGAGTCATGAGTTCCTGGGCCTTTTCTATCAGGAGATAAACCCTCTTCTGGTCCGTGTCCAGAATCATGCCCAAGAAAGACAGACGAGTAGTAGGAATCAACTGCGACTTCGGGATATTGAGAATCCAGTCGTGTTGCTGTAACACTTTCAGTGAAAGTGATACGCTGTTCAGCAACTGCTCTCTTGATCTCGCTTTTATGAGATCGCCCAAGTACGGGATAATTGTGACACCTTGCTTGCACAGGAGCACCATCATTTCTGCCATTACCTTGGTGAAAATTCTCAGGGCCATGGAGAGACCAAACAGCAACGTCTGAAATTGGCAATGACAGTCCTGTACCGCAAATCTGAGGTACGCCTGATGAGGTGGATAAATGGGGACATGAAGGTATGCATCCTGTACACAAATGCGGACAACAGGTGTCAAGCCGTGTGTTGCCTTTGTCAAGCTGTAATAAGTAGGGATAAGGACGTTAACCACCTCGGAACATCCTCCCTTATACGACACCTGCAGCGCATTCATCATAAGTCAGTGACAAGTTCAAAAACTTTGGATGACAGCGGAAGCAGTCCACTGACAACTAAATCCCTTCCTCTTGTAACCAAGCTCCTGCAAACCACACCACCAACTCCCTCAGTGTCAATTTCCTCCTTAGACAGGAGAGCCAATAGTCCTGCAGGCCATGTCACTGGCAAGTCTGACGAGTCCTCTCCTGCCTGGGATTCCTCCGATGCATCCTTGAGTGTAACGCCTACTGCTGCTGGCGCTGCTGTTGTTGCTGCTGGGAGTCGATCGTCATCCCAGAGGGGAAGTCGGAAGACCACTTGTACTACTTCCAGTAAGCAATTGACTGTCCAACAGTCCTTTGCGAGGAAGATGAAATATCACAGCAGTCATCCTGCTGCAAAGCGGATAACTCAGGTCTTGTCAGCCTGGGTGGTGAGAAACGTGGTTCCGGTATCCATCGTTAATTTACAGGCAACTAGAGACTTGATTGAGGTACTGTGTCCCCGGTACCAAATACCCTCTAGGTTCCATTTCTCTAGGCAGGCGATACCGAAAATGTACACAGACCTCAGAAAAAGAGTCACCAGTGTCCTAAAAAATGCAGTTGTACCCAATGTCCACTTGTCTGTGGTTAAGTGGAGCAGGGCAGACTCAGGACTATATGACTGTGACAGCCCACTGGGTAGATGTATTGCCCCCCGCAGCAAGAACAGCAGCGGCGGCACCAGTAGCAGCATCTCGCAATTGCCAACTCGTTCCTAGGCAGGCTACGCTTTGTATCACCGCTTTCCATAAGAGGCACACAGCTGACAACCTCTTACGGAAACTGAGGAACATCATCGCAGAATGGCTTACCCCAATTGGACTCTCCTGGGGATTTGTGACATCGGACAACGCCACCAATATTGTGCGTGCATTACATCTGGGCAAATTCCAGCACGTCCCATGTTTTGCACATACATTTAATTTGGTGGTGCAGAATTATTTAAAAAACGACAGGGGCGTGCAAGAGATGCTGTCGGTGGCCCGAAGAATTGCGGGCCACTTTCTGCCTTCAGCCACCGCATGTCGAAGACTGGAGCACCACCAAACATTCCTGAACCTGTCCTGCCATCATCTGAAGCAAGAGGTGGTAACGAGGTGGAATTCAACCCTCTATATGCTTCAGAGGATGGAGGAGCAGCAAAAGGCCATTCAAGCCTATACATCTGCCCACGAAATAGGCAAAGGAGGGGGAATGCACCTGACTCAAGCGCAGTGGAGAATGATTTCAACGTTGTGCAAGGTTCTGCAACCCTTTGAACTTGCCACACGTGAAGTCAGTTCAGACACTGCCAGCCTGAGTCAGTTCATTCCCCTCATCAGGCTTTTGCAGAAGAAGCTGGAGACATTGAAGGAGGAGCTAAAACAGAGCGATTCCACTAGGCATGTGGGACTTGTGGATGGAGCCCTTAATTCGCTTAACCAGGATTCAATCTGTTGAAATCAGAGCACTACATTTTGGCAACCGTGCTCGATCCTAGATTTAAAACCTACATTGTATCTCTTTCCGGCAGACACAAGTCTGCAGAGGTTCAAAGACCTGCTGGTGAGAAAATTGTAAAGTCAAGCGGAACGTGACCCGTCAACAGCTCCTCCTTCACATTCTCCCGCAACTGGGGGTGCGAGGAAAAGGCTAAGAATTCCGAGCCCACCCGCTGGCGGTGATGCAGGGCAGTCTGGAGTGAGTGCTGACATCTGGTCCGGACTGAAGGACCTGGCAACGATTACTGACATGTCGTCTACTGTCACTGCATATGATTCTGTCAACTTTGAAAGAATGGTGGAGAATTATATGAGCGACTGCATCCAGGTAGGCACGTCAGTATGTATACTGGCAGGAAAAAGAGGCAATTTGGAGGCCCTTGCACAAACTGGCTTTATTCTACCTAAGTTGCCCTCCCTCCAGTGTGTACTCCAAAAGAGTGTTTAGTGCAGCCGCTCACCTTGTCAGCAATCGGCGTACGAGGTTACTTCCAGAAAATGTGGAGAAGATGATGATCATCAAAATGAATTATAATCAATTCCTCCGTGGAGACATTCACCAGCAATTGCCTCCAGAAAGTACACAGGGATCTGAGATGGTGGATTCCAGTGGGGACGAATTAATAATCTGTGAGGAGGGGGATGTACACAGTGAAAGGGGTGAGGAATCGGAGGATGATGAGGTGGACATCTTGCCTCTGTAGAGCCAGTTTGTGCAAGGAGAGATTGATTGATTGATTCTTTTTTGGTGGGGGCACAAACCAACCAGTCATTTCAGTCAGTCGTGTGGCAGACCCTGTCGCTGAAATGATGGGTTCATCAATGTTTTTCTTTTCAATCTAAGCCCCTGCAGTTTTCTGTAAGCATCTGCTTCGCTATGATGATCAACAAGTCACATGGGCAAACACTCAGGGATGGAGGCGTAGATCTTAGGACCAGCTGCTACAAGCATGGCAGAGGTGTCACTATCACTGGTGACACCCAGAGAGGTGGCGAAGGAGATTGTAATGCAGTGCGCGCAGATAAGCAGCGCAATGGTAAAAAGGAGGCATGGTCTCATAGGTAGGGGCGTGGCCTGAATCACCATTTTGTTGCTCCGGGTATCCCGGGGGTTGGGGGCTGCACCCGGGGACTAGTGTGTGAGTGGTGCTGGCTCCTGCACAGTGACAGAAACTGGGTGTTGCACGTAATGTCACAGTGAAACACCCATATTCTGTCACTGAAGAAGAGCCGGCACTTTGGTGTCACCCCCCTTGGCGGGTGACACTCGGGTGTGTGCCGCAACCCTGTTGTGATGCCACTGACCCATGGGAAGCTTTACGTGGCTTACCCATGTGTTAGTAGCCCCAAGCATCTTTTGTGTTAGTCCCTGAAGAAAAACTTCAAATATTGTTTACAATTTTGTAATCAATGGGCCTAATTCAGTAAGGATTGCAAATTCTGCTAAGTAACAGAATTTGCAATCCTTTGGTTCGCATGCTGGGGCCACCCATCACAGGGCATGGCCACCCAGCATGCCGCCTCCCTTCTTGACCACGCTGAAATTGCAGTCTCAGTGCAGTTCAGCGTGATCATAAAAAATGGGTTAGCCTCCTGTTGGTGCAGACTGTACGTGTGCGCAGGAAGCCGCCACCATTTTTGTGATCGCAGCGGCTGCATGTGATGTCATGCAGCCGCTCTGACCATGCCTCATGTTTCTCCGTTGCCGACCCCATTTTGTAGCCCTGCACCGCTCCATCTCCGACTTTGAAATGGATTGTTGCTGACCCCCCCCCCCCCCCCCCGCACCGATTGACAGTCAGAGGTGATCGCATTATCTGCGGGGTGCCACAGAAAATGCAGGCGCATGCGTATGCTCTTAGCAATTTTTGCAGTTGGATTGCTTATTGCGATTACAATCCAACCTGAATCAGGCTCTATTACCTATCACAATGCACTGCAGGTAGTACAAAATGGGGTTAATATAGGAGAAAAACCCCCAGAGCTGTGCTCCTTAACTGTCCCTGGTGGCTAGTGGAGCGGCTGCCCAGTAATCAGTGTCCACGCCAGTGCGCACACGGCCCGCCCCCTACAGCCACGCTGGATCTCGGTATAGTGTGGGCACAGAAGCCCCTTACCTCCCTTTCATCAGCGGCCTCGTGATCCCGGAGGGCGGTGTGTGTGTGACTGACCTTAGGAAGAAACCGGAGCCTTCGCTGCAGTGACCCAGCAACCAGGGCACGGGAGTATACTGCGCCGCTGGGAGTGATGGAGCTGCAGTAAAGATGTCTATTAGACCTAGCCTGCTGCAGCCCTTGTAGATTCTTATAAAAAAAAGTTCTTCTTTTCTTGTCAAAATTAATAGCTAAGAATAGGCTGCCTGAGGCAGCCCCCTGTTAAGTGGCCTGCTACTGAAGGCACCAACTACAAACTGAGCTCCCTGTTCATGGAAGCGAGGTTATAGAGCAGGGGGCGCTGAGCATCTTGGGAACAGTCAAAAGCTTTGAGCCTGTTGGTGCCTCAGATCAAGATCCTACTCTACACCCCAATGTGAATCCTTGTGGAGTCCAGTGTACCCCACAGAAGAAATGAATGTGTCACACCCATTGGCAGCAACATTAGAATAGCTGCTGATGGGCACAATTGAGAAAGGAAGGGGGGAAAACATTTGAATCCAGCACATATATGTAATTTGAATATGTAATTTGTACCTTCCTACTTTAAAATGTAATGGATGAACCTCACCCTGTGAGAACTATCTTTATGATCAAGAGATCTCATATGCAAGATAAGTATGTGTTGGCAGAGGCGCTCACTGGGCAGAGATGCTGATCGCATCTCTGGCATGTGCCGGTGCACTGCGGCACCAGCACACACACACACTTCAGACCTGATCTCCTGTTGTGTGAATATGCACAGCAGAGATCAGGTCTGAATTAGACCCTATATACAGCTGTCAGTAAGGCAGGGATCTGCTGCTGCCAGTGAGGCAGGGATCTGCTGCTGCCAGTGAGGCAGGGATCTGCTGCTGCCAGTGAGGCAGGGATCTGCTGCTGCCAGTGAGGCAGGGATGTGCTGCTGTCAGTGAAGCAGTGATCTGCTGCTGTCAGTGAGGCAGTGATCTGCTGCTGTCAGTAAGGCAGGGATGTGCTGCTATAAGCAGGGCCGGTGCAAGGTTTCTCAGCACCCTAGGCAAATTGTCAGCTGCCCCCCCCCCCCCCCCCCACACACACATATATGTGTGTGTATGTAGTCTCATATATATATATATATATATATATACACATATATATATACACATATACATATATATATACATATACACACACACAGTGGTCGAAGTGGAAATTTTGAAGTGGGGGTATGCAAAAGTCAAGGAAAAGGGGGCATGGTCACCCAAAAGGGGGCGTGTCCCGTGTAGTAGAACCCCTTATACTATCTAGTACTGGTGCCCCTTTCACATTATAGCACACGGTACGAGCCGAAATTCACATTATAGCACACGGTACGAGCCGAAATTCACATTGTAGCACACTGAATGAGCCAAAATTCACATTGTAGCACACTGAATGAGCCGAAATTCACATTGTAGCACACTGAATGAGCCGGAATTCACATTGTAGCACACTGAATGAGCTGAAATTCACCTTGTAACACACTGAATGAGCCGAAATTCACATTGTAGCACACTGAATGAGCCGAAATTCACATTGTAGCACACTGAATGAGCCGAAATTCACATTGTAGCACACTGAATGAGCCGAAATTCACATTGTAGCACACTGAATGAGCCGAAATTCACATTGTAGCACACTGAATGAGCCGAAATTCACCTTGTAGCACACTGAATGAGCCGAAATTCACATTGTAGCACACTGAATGAGCCGAAATTCACATTGTAGCACACTGAATGAGCCGAAATTCACATTGTAGCACACTGACTGAGCCAAAATTCACCTTGTAGCACACTGAATGAGCCAAAATTCACATTGTAGCACACTGAATGAGCCAAAATTCACCTTGTAGCACACTGAATGAGCCAAAATTCACCTTGTAGCACACTGAATGAGCCGAAATTCACCTTGTAGCACACTGAATGAGCCGAAATTCACATTGTAGCACACTGAATGAGCCGAAATTCACATTGTAGCACACTGAATGAGCCGAAATTCACATTGTAGCACACTGATTGAGCCGAAATTCACATTGTAGCACACTGAATGAGCTGAAATTCACATTGTAGCACACTGAATGAGCCGAAATTCACATTGTAGCACACTGAATGAGCCGAAATTCACATTGTAGCACACTGAATGAGCCGAAATTCACATTGTAGCACACTGAATGAGCCGAAATTCACATTGTAGCACACTGAATGAGCCGAAATTCACATTGTAGCACACTGAATGAGCCGAAATTCACCTTGTAGCACACTGAATGAACCGAAATTCACATTGTAGCACACTGAATGAGCCGAAATTCACATTGTAGCACACTGAATGAGCCGAAATTCACCTTGTAGCACACTGAATGAACCGAAATTCACATTGTAGCACACTGAATGAGACGAAATTCACATTATAGCACACTGAATGAGCCCAAATTCACATTATAGCACACTGGGAGGGAGACAGTGCAAGCCACAGCCGCTGGATAGAAGAGGGACGGGTGCCACAGGCCGCCTGATCACTGCCAGCGACAGTGATCGATTCGGGGGAAGAAAAGAAAAAATCATATCTCTGCATAATTCGAGATATATATATATATATAAAACCAGTAGAAACATGCATCGGCACTCAGAGACTCCTCCCAACACGTTAAAATGTAAACAGTGATTTATTGCATCCTGAAAGTGACCAACGTTTCGGGGCCGTGGCGCCCCTTTGTCAGGTGATCACCAAAGGGGCGCCACGGCCCCGAAACGTTGGTCACTTTCAGGATGCAATGTGTGTGTGTGTGTGTGTGTGTGTGTGTGTGTGTGTGTATATATATATATATATATATACACACACAATGTATATCACTGTAGTAAAATAATACATTGAAAATATACATTGCCAGGATGCATGAGCAATTGTTTTATACAACAGAGACTTGACTCACCAAGCCCTGAGCACAGTAGAGATCCCCTGCAGTAGCATGTAGAGCAGGCTTGTCCAACCTGCGGCCCTCCAGCTGTTGTGAAACTACACATACCAGCATGCCCTGCCACAGTTTTAGCATTTCCTGACAGCAAAACTGTGGCAGGGCATGCTGGGAATTGTAGTTTCACAACAGCTGGAGGGCCGCAGGTTGGACAAGCCTGATGTAGAGGGAGAAACAAGAGTGCAGGGAGAGAGACACTTTCCGTTTCACATTAGCATTTAGCAGAAGTCCGTGCCTTAGGAGGAATTTTTATGGCTGTTGGTGTATTAGCGTGGATTTCCATGACCCCTCGCCCCCTGCATGCACCTGTGAATACTGTGGCCGAGAAAGAGATCCACAGTGCGGCAGGGACATCACAGCTGTGCAGGGGACACCAACTGCTATTCACCTTTACCCCCCTCCCTACCCCTATCACTGCACCTAGTATTGCCTGCCCCAAACCCCCTCCTTTACCCCAGTATTGCCCAAACTTCTATCTATCCTTGCCCCCGGGCCCTCCATACCCTGGCACTGCCTCCAGTACTGCAGGTAGGTACTGATGAGATGCGGCCGCGGGATTGCGGGGAGGGGAAGGAGGGGACGGATAACAATGTGCTTGATGTCTCCCGGAGAGGCGGCGCCCGATGCGGCAGCGGAGCGGACCAGGGCAGCGGGTGACTCCTTCATGTGCTGCCCTGAGTCTGACCTGTGTCACTGCCAGTCAGTCACTGTGCTGTGCCGAAAAGCAGGGGTGAAGGGGGGGGGGGAGGGGGGGACGCCTGCCGCGGGAGACGGAGACCATCGCGTGGGGCCCGGGGAGCGCCGGAGCGGCCACGGCGGGTAGTCAGGACTGTGTGACTGAGTGTCAGGTCATAATGTGGGACGCACCGGGATTGCATGGGGGGGCGCGGATAACAGTTTTCTCGATCTCCCGGAGAGGCGGCGCCTGATGCAGCAGCGGAGCGGACCAGCGACCAGGGCAGCGGGTGACAGCAGGACTCTCCTTCATGAACTAAAGTAGCTAGGGCGGCACACTCACGTTTGAAGGCAGTGGCACTGCAGACAGTCAGACGCCAGGCGCCAACGAGCTGCTCCTCTTAAAGAATAGGAGCGGGAGCCTGAGGAGTGTGTGTGTTCTTTCACTTTGCGGTGCCGCCCTCCAGTGGGCGCCGCCCTAGGCAGCTGCCTAAAGCTGCCTAGTGGTAGCGCCGGCCCTGGCTATAAGTGAGGCAGGTATGTGCTGCTGTCAATGAGGCAGGGATGTGCTGCTGTCAGTGAAGCAGGGATGTGCTGCTGTCAGCAAGGCAGTGATCTGCTGCCCACTATCTCCCTATCACCCCTGCCTGAGTCACACACTTTCCCTGTCACCCCTGCCCCAGTTACCCACTATCTCCCAGTCACCGCTGCCTCAGTTAACCACTATACCTGCGACCCCTGCCTCAGTCACCCACTATACCAGTCACCCCTGCTTTAGTCACCCACTATCTGTCACCCCTGCCTCAGTCAACCACTATCTCCATATCACCCCTGCCTCAGTCACCCACTATCCCTGTCACCCCTGCCTCAGTCTCCTACTGTCCCTGTCACCCCTGCCACAGTCATCCACTATATCCCTATCACCCCTGCCTTAGTCACTGACTATCTCCCAGTCACCCCGGCCTCAGTCACCCACTATCTCCCACTCATACATGCTTCAGTCACCCACTATCTCCCAGTCATCCCTGCCTCAGTCACCTACTGACACCAGTGCAGACATTTCTGCTGCGGCCTCTCCACTCTCCAGCGTGAACGTCCTGACGACTGAGGAAATCCGCTTCCCAGTTGAGGACTCCGGGAATGAACACTGCCGATATTGCTGGCAGATGACGTTCTACCCAACTGAGGATTTTTGATACTTCCAGCTTTGCTATGCAATTTCGAGTGCCGCCTTGATGATTTGTGTACACTACCGTGGTGGCGTTGTCCGATTGTACTTGAACAGGCCTGTTCTGTACTAGAGGCAGGGCCAGTGTCAATGAATTGAACACTGCCTGCAATTCCAGAATGTTTATCGGGAGGAGAGATTCCTCCCTGGTCCACCGATGGTGAAGGGTCGTCATCACGGCCATGACCTTGGTGAATTTCCGAGGTGCCGTGGCCAAACCAGAAGGCAGGACCTGAAATCGAAAAACTAACCAGGCACAACACTGCTTAGCCTCCAACATCAGATGAGATTGGACATATCCAGTGTGATGCGGCTGTAGATGATTTTTGCTGTTTCTAACTTCTACTTCTAACTACTGGTACATCAATTAATAAGTTTCAAAATAGAATGCATCAAGAGAACGGTGTTGGTAGTATAAAACTACCTACAGCACCTGGTATTCCCAGGTGGTCTCACATCCAAGAACAAACCAGGCCTAAAATCAGGTGATATTGGGCATATACAGTGTGGTGTGGCTGTAGATGAGCTTAGTGGTTTCTGTTAGAGTTCTTCTACTTCTAACTACTCGTACATAAATGAGTAAGCGGACGATTTATTAAACCTGGTGAAATGATAATTTGCATGGTGATAAAGTACCAGCCAATCAGCTCCTAATTGCCATGTCACAGGCTGGGTTTGAAAAATGACAGTTAGGAGCTGACTGGCTGGTACTTTATCACCTTGCACTTTATCAGTTCACCAGGCTTAATAGATCTGCCCCAATGTTTCAAAATGGAATGCATCAAGAGAACGGTGTTAGTATTGTAAAAATACACACAGCTCCTGGTATTTCCTGGTGGTCTCCCATCCAAGTACTAAAACTAGGACCAACACTGCTCAGCTTCCATGATCAGGAGAGATTGGGCAAATCCAGTGTGCTGTGGCTGTAGATGAGCTGGTGGTTTTTATTACAGCTCTTCTACTTCTAACTTCTGGTACATAAAAGAATACATGTAAAAATTAAATCTACCAAGAAAATGGTGTTGGTAGTTTAAAAACACCTAAAGAATCTGATACTACCAAGCAGTCTCCCATCCATGTATTAACAAAGTCCAATACTGCTTTGCTTCAAAAATCAAATGAGATTGGGCATATCCAGTGTGGTGTGGCTTTAGATAAGCTTTGTGGTTTCTGTTAGAGCTCTTCTACTTCTAACTACTGGTACATTAATGAATATGTATAAGGTTGTAGTTTATCCAATATGCCTTTACTACCTTACCTTTCAACCCCCCCTCCCTCCCCTCTTCTCCTTATAGCTTCCTTAGTTCTCTCCTCCTCATGTGTGCGTTATTTGTTTTCTCATACGTCCTAGATGATGCTGGGGTCACATTAAGAACCATGGGGTATAGACGGGATCCGCAGGAGACATGGGCACTTTAAGACTTTCAAAGGGTGTGAACTGTCTCCTCCCTCTATGCCCCTCCTCCAGACTCCAGTTTTAGTATTGTGCACAGTGATACTGGATGCACTACAGGGGAGCTCTACTGAGTTTCTCTGAAAAGACTTGTTAGTTTTTTTTATTTTCAGGGAGGCTGCTGGCAACAGTCTCCCTGCTTCGTGGGACTTAGGGGAGAGAAGTATGACCAACTTCTAGTGAGTTCAATGGCTCTGCTTCAGGCTGACAGGACACCATTAGCTCCTGAGGGTGCTGATCGCTGGGTACGCCTAGATGCACACTCCCGCAGCCTGCCGTCACCCCCTTACAGAGCCAGAAAACAGGTGAGTAGCAGAAGAACAGAAGACTTCTTCTCCAGTGATGGCATTCTGAGGTACCGAGCAGCGAGCGGAACGCTGCGCGCCATGCTCCCACACAAACGCAGGCACTGCAGGGTGCAGGGCACGGGGGGGGGGGGGGGGGCACCCTGGGCAGCATAAATTCCTCACAAAAGGCTGGAAAAAGTGGACATTAGTGCCTGGGCACTGTCCTTACCCCGCTAGCGTAATTAATTATTTCTGAGCGGGACAGATACGCGCCATTACAGTAGCGGGGCTTCTTCCTCACCTCACCAGAACATCTTTAGAGCATTACAAGTCTATCACTATAGAGTTTATTATTTCCCAGACTGTGTACTTTTGGCGCTGGATTGTGAGCTGAAAAATCCTCTGTGTCCCTCTGACAGATTTACTGACGGTCTGTCCCCCATAAGCCGATGTGTCTGTGGGTACTTGGTACATGTGTGTCAACATGTCGGTGGCTGAATGTTTTTTCCAAGAGGAAACTATATTAGGAATGCAGACATATGATGGTGGCCCTGTTGGCACCACCAATAACTGACTGGATAAAAGTTTCAGTAATATCAGAGTAAGGTTGGATAAATCTGTGTCCCAGACACAGACGTAGAGAATAGATGTGATGTTCATGGCTATGTTTCTTTTCCCTCAGGCCCCGCGGGGTCGCAAAAATGTTATTTTGCCCAGTTACTACACACTGATACTGACACGGATACTGATTCCTATGTCGACCATAATGTTTCCTGATTAGATCCAATATTGGCAAGGAGCATTCAGTACATGATTGTGGATATTAAGGACATATTAAAATCACTGAAGGCCCTGCTGTTCCTGACAAAGGGGTCTATATGTATGTATATATAGATATATAATGAAAGCTGATGTAACGTTCCTCCATCTCTGTTTGAGAAAGTCTGGGCCAGCTCGACAAGATGGTTTCAAATCCCCAAAAGGATTCTGGTTGTTTATTCATTTCCCGCCGCGGACAGAATAAAGTGGGAGTCACCCCCTGTTCTGCACGGGGCCCTGTCACAAATCCAGCGGATCGTATGCAGGAAGCTACATTATTTCTAGTTATGTAACCAAGGGTACATTACTTAGACCTGCCATTACATGTGCATGGGTGAGTAGTAGTATTCAAGAATTGGTCGAATACCTTGTCATCCGATATAGATACCTTGGAGAGATGGGATACTCCTTACGTTGTATCATATCAAGGACACTGCAGCATACTTACGTGAGACTGCAAGGGATATAGGACTCTTGAGTTCACGGGCCAATTTCATGGCAGTCTCGGATAGGAGGGCATTGTGGATTCACCAAGAGAATGCTGATGCTGACTCCAAGAAGAAAGGGAGTCTCTTCCCTATGAAGGTGAAGCGTTGTTTGGTGACTGCCTAGTTAATTTGATCTCGGCAGCTCCCGCAGGTAAGTCAACCTTCTTGCCCTATGTTCCCTCCCAACGGATGAAGACGCATCATTATCTGATGCAGTCATTTCGGCCCAATAGATATGCAAGAAGTTAAGATTCCCCTTTCTTTGCAGGTAGAGGAAGGAGAAGAGGGAAGAGGTCTGCATCCTCTTCAAGATCGCAGGAGCAGAGATCATCCTCTGCTTCTGCCAAATCCACCGCATGACGCTGGGGCTCTCTTGCAGGAGCCCGCACCAGTGGGGGCACGTCTAAAACTCTTCAGTCAGTTCTGGATTCATTCGGACATGGACTCGTGTGTTTTACAAATAGTGTCCCAAGGGTACAAACTGGGGTTTCAAGACGTTCCCCCTCACCGATTGTTCAAATCGGCTTTAGTCGGCAGGGAGAAGGTTTTTATTCAAGCCTCTTCGAGGTCCCTAAGCCGGACAGCTCGGTCAGACCAATCTGAAATCTGAAATCCCTCAATTTCTACCTAAGGAAATTAAATTTCAAGATGGAATCTCTCAGTGCAGTGATCTCCAGTCCGGAGGAAGGAGATTTCATGGTTTTGGTAGACATAAAGGATGCCTACTTACATGTTCCCATTTAGCCTCTGCATCAAGCTACCTGAGGTTTGCAATTCAGTATTGTCATTACCAATTTCAGACATTGCCGTTTGGTCTGTCCACGGCTCTGAGGATTTTCACCAGGGTGATCGCAAGCAAGGAGTAACAATTATCCCGTACTTGGATGATCTTTTGATAAAGGCGAAATCCAGGGACCAGTTAGTGCAAAACATTGCACTCTCCCTGACAGTTCTTCAACAACATAGTTGGCTCCTAAACTTGCCAAAATCGCAGTTGGTCCCAATGACGCGGTTGTTGTTTTTGGGAGTGATACTGGACACAGAAGAGGTTTTCTTCCAGTGGAAAGGCTCTGGAGATCCAGAGTCTGGTCAAACAAATTCTGAAACCAGCAAGAGTGTTAATCCATCAATGCATTTGGTTGCTGGGTAAGATGGTTGCGGCCTACGAGCCCATTCAGTTTGGCTGGTTCCATGCCAGAGTGTTCCAGTGGGACCTGTTGGACAAGTGGTCCGGATACCACCTACACACGCACCGGAGGATAATCCTGTCTTCCAAGACCAGAATCTCACTCCATTGGTGGCTGCACAGTTCTCACCTCCTAGAGGGGCGAAGGTTCGGGATCCAGGACTGGATCCTAGGGACCATGGATGCAACCCTCCGAGGCTGGGGAGCAGTCACACAGGGGGAAAATGTCCAAGGAAGATGGTCAAGTCGGGAAAGTTGTCTCCACATAAATGTTCTGGAGTTAAGGGCCATTTAATAACTGCAGACACAGTACGCACTGGGACGGGTGCCCAGCATCCTCTACGGACTAAGAGAAAAGGATTTACCGGTAGGTATTAAAATCCTATTTTCTCTAACGTCCTAGAGGATGCTGGGGACTCCGTAAGGACCATGGGGATAGACGGCTCCGCAGGAGACATGGGCACTTTAAGAAAGACTTTAGTTCTGGGTGTGCACTGGCTCCTCCCTCTATGCCCCTCCTCCATACCTCAGTTTGATACTGTGCCCAGTGGAGACTGGGTGCTTTTCAGGAGCTCTCCTGAGCTTTCTGACAGAAAGTATTTTGTTAGGTTTTTAATTTTCAGGGAGCACTGCTGGCAACAGACTCCCTGCATCGAGGGGAGAGAAGCAGCCCTACTCTCCAAGTTGCAAGGTCCTGCTTCTTAAGCTACTGGACACCATTAGCTCCAAAGGGATTAGCTCC
Source organism: Pseudophryne corroboree (assembly GCF_028390025.1). NCBI lineage: Eukaryota > Metazoa > Chordata > Amphibia > Anura > Myobatrachidae > Pseudophryne > Pseudophryne corroboree. The sequence continues at coordinate 137,900,533 of NC_086446.1, forward strand.
AAAGGGATTGGTACGCAGGATCTCACCCTCGCCGTCCGTCCCAGAGCCGCGCCGCCGTCCCCCTCGCAGAGCCGGAAGATAGAAGCCGGGTGAGTATGAGAAGAAAAGAAGACTTCAGAGGCGGCAGAGGACTTCATGATCTTCATTGAGGTAACGCACAGCACTGCAGCTGTGCGCCATTGCTCCCATACACCTCACATACTCCGGTCACTGTAAGGGTGCAGGGCGCAGGGGGGGCGCCCTGGGCTGCAATATAAACCTCTTTTTGGCAGAAATATAACATATATATACAGCTGGGCACTGTATATATGTATGAGTCCCTGCCAATTGTACAGTTTAAGCGGGACAGAAGCCCGCCGCCGAGGGGGCGGGGCTTCTCCCTCAGCACTCACCAGCGCCATTTTTTCTCCACAGCACCGCTGAGAGGAAGCTCCCCGGACTCTCCCCTGCTTATACCACGGTAGACAAGAGGGTTGAAAAGAGAGGGGGGGGGGGGCACATAATTTGGCGCAAATTACATACAGCAGCGCTACTGTGCAAACATTAAGTTACTGTGCTATTCCTGGGTTATATAGCGCTGGGGTATGTGCTGGCATACTCTCTCTCTGTCTCTCCAAAGGGCAGAGCCGGCCATAGGCATAGGCAAACTAGACAATTGCCTAGGGCATTTGATATGCCTAGGGGCATCAGCAACTTCTGCTGATTAAAATGATATGCGGCATGCCTATATTCTGTGTGTAGCATTTCATATGCAGATACAGCCACAGTCTCACACAGTATATAGGCGTGCTGCATATCATTTTAATCGGCAGAAGCTGCGTGTGCATCCTAACAACATAGCAATGCAAATAAGATGCATTTTAATAAAAAAAAGGTGCCCCAACGTTAGCATTGAGGCAAGATTTATGAGGACACATCTGTATCCAAGCAGAGGCAGAGGTCACAGTGTTAGTGGCAGTGTGAGTGCTGTGTGCATGTGAGTGGGTTGATTGTGCAGTAGTGTTCGGAATATGAGTAAGGAGCATTATGTGTGTCATGTAAAAATGCATTAATAATGTGCAACATATGTGTAAGGGGCACTATGTGTGTCATTATGTGTATAAGGGCATTAATAATGTGCGGCATATGTGTAAGGGACATTGGTGGTCATTCCGAGTTGTTCGCTCGGTAATTTTCTTCGCATCGCAGCGATTTTCCGCTAATTGCGCATGCGCAAGGGTGGTCATTCCGAGTTGTTCGCTCTGTAATTTTCTTCGCATCGCAGCGATTTTCCGCTAATTGCGCATGCGCAATGTTCGCTCTGCGACTGCGCAAAGTAAATTTGCTATGCAGTTAGGTATTTTACTCACGGCATTACGAGGTTTTTTCTTTGTTCTGCTGATCGTAGTGTGATTGACAGGAAGTGGGTGTTTCTGGGCGGAAACTGGCCGTTTTATGGGTGTGTGTGAAAAAACGCTGCCGTTTCTGGGTAAAACGCGGGAGTGTCTGAAGAAACGGGGGAGTGTCTGGGCGAACGCTGGGTGTGTTTGTGACGTCAAACCAGGAACGAAACTGACTGAACTGATCACAGTTGTCGAGTAAGTCTGGAGCTACTCAGAAACTGCTAAGAAGTGTCTATTCGCAATTCTGCTAATCTTTCGTTCGCAATTTTGATAAGCTAAGATTCACTCCCAGTAGGCGGCGGCTTAGCGTGTGCAATGCTGCTAAAAGCAGCTTGCGAGCTAACAACTCGGAATGAGGGCCATTATGTGTAAAAGGGCATTAATAAAGGTTGTCATAATGTGTAAGACGCATTATGTTTATAAGGACATTAATGATGTGTCTCATATGTGTAAGGGGCATTACTGTGTGGAATTATGTGTATAAATGCATTACTAATGTGTGGCATTATGTGTATAAGGTGCTCTAATATGTAGCGTTGTGTATAGAAAGGGCATTTACTGTGTCGTCTAATGTGAATAAAGAGCAATAGGGTGTGGTGTAATGTAAATAAGGAGCAATTCAGTGTGATGTAATGTGAATAAGGAGCACTACTGTGAGAAGTAACGTTTATAAGGTAAAGTGATACTACTGTGGGATGTAATGTGAATTATGGACACTATCGCGTGATCAAATGTGAATAAAATTGCAGTACTGTGTGGCAGAATTTTAATTGGGGGTACTATTGTGTGGACATGCCCATTGCCAGCAAAAACACACCCCTTTTTGGACTGTGCGCCAAATGTGCGAACTGTTCCTGTTTAAAATATAGGGGGTACAAACACCAAAATAAGTACTGTTATGGGTGAGGGTTGATGGTGCTGGGAAAGAGGTGCAAGGTCAGAGGCGGAACCAGCGGTGGTGCTAGGGGGCACCAGGCAAAATTTTGCCTAGGGCATCATATTGATTAGGGCCAGTTCTGCCAAAGGGCCTTGTGGGGGAAATGTCTTCAGTAAAAGCATTCCCTGTGTGTGTGGTGTGTCGGTACGCGTGTGTCGACATGTCTGAGGAAGAAGGCTATATTAGAGAGGAGCGGGAGCAAATGAATGTGGTGTCTCCGCCGACACCTGATTGGATGGATATGTGGAATGTTTTAAATGCTAGTGTAAACTCATTGCACAAAAGATTAGACAAGGCTGAAGCTTTGGGACAGTCAGGGTCTCAACCCATGCCTGATCCTATGTCGCAGGGACTGTCAGGGTCTCATAAGTGCCCACTATCCAGATTGTTGACACAGATACCGACACGGATTCTGACTCCAGTGTCGATTACGATGATGCAAAGTTACAGCCAAAATTGGCAAAATACATTTGATATATGATTATGGCAATAAAAGATGTTTTGCACATCACAGAGGAGCCCCCTATCCCTGACAAGAGGGTACATATGTACAAGGGAAAGAAGCCTGAGGTAACCTTTTCCCCTCACACGAGCTGAACGAGTTATGTGAAAAAGCTTGGGAATCTCCTGCAGATTTCCAAAAGGATTCTTATGGCGTATCCTTTCCCATCAACGGATAGGTTACGATGGGAATCCTCCCCTTGGGTGGACAAAGCATTAACACGCTTATCCAAGAAGTTAGCCCTCCCGTCCCAGGATACGGCTACCCTCAAAGAGTCTGCTGACCGCAAACAGGAGATTACCCTGAAGTCCATTTATACACATTCAGGTACCTTACTCAGACCGGCAATTGCGTCGGCCTGGGTGTGTATGTGTAGTGCTGTAGCGGCATGGACGGATACCCTAGATAAGGATACTATTTTATTGCCCCTGGGGCATATAAGAGATGCTGTCCTATATATGTGTGTATGCAAACTACAGGTGGTGCTGCATGGCTCACACCCTTTTACTTGTCTTGTAGAGCAACTCTGGAGCTGTTACTGGGTCCAGCTGCTGCAAGAAATCAGCTTGAATGCTTCAGGGGCTGGGGCATGGCCAACATGAGCCCCACACTGATGGGGGTGTATAAAGCGATCTAGGGGTCATCCAAGCGCAACCCCACAAAGGCCGCCATGCCCTGCGCGACCATTTTCTCTTTTCATATGCAGACGAGGGTTGCAGCCAACTATACCCATTGCTTGGATGACATCACCATATGCGAATCCATCTGCTGCAGGCCTTCCCCCAGGAATGCTTGCACTAGTTGTTGCATTTGGTTTGTTGTTTGGGGGGTGCTTCAGTATTAGGCAGCCTTCTGCCCTCACACATTCGTCTGAAAATGTGTTCTCCCTGCAGTTGTTGTCCCCAGATGAGAGTTCCCTTGTGCTGCCTCAGTTGAATCTCCTTTACTTGACGGAGGTGTGCCTGAGCAGCGGCCCTCCCCAGCCCTTTCTCAAATCATACTTATTTTGCTTAGGTGATACCATGGTCATGAAGATTGTTTTCCCAGGGTGAGGTTCATTCATTGCATTCTGGGTATGCTGACCTCTGTGATTTCCCCAAATGTGGGAATCTCGACTGCATAATTTGTGGTAGGGGGGGGGACTGCATTTGTGCTTTCCCCTGGTTGGCTCTGGTATAATTTAGATCTCATTGTCTCAGGTCTCTCTCCAGCCTAGTTTGCTGTCTGTTTCCACTTCTCTTTTCTTGAGCCCCTCCCTTCTATGCCCTTGCGCACTATCCTGACTTCTCCCGTCTGCTTACTTTGTGCCTTCCAACGCACAATGCGAACTACAGGTGGTGTTGCAGGGCCCACACCCTTTTATTTGCCTTACAGAGCAGCTCTGGAGCTGTTACAGTGCCCAGCTGCTGCAAGAAATCAGCTTGAATGCTTCAGGGGCTGGGGCATGGCCAACATGAGCCCCACACCAAAGGAGGGTGGGGGGTGTTCAATGCGAACTAGGGGTCATCCAAGCGCCCCTTTTCTTTTTTCATATGCAGATGAGGGTTCCAGCCAACTTTGGCCCACTGCTTGGATGACATCACCGTATGCAAATCCGTCTGCTGCAGACCTTTCCCCAGGAATGCTTGTACTAGTTGTTGCATATGGTTTGATGTTTGAGGGTGCTTCAGTATTAGGCAGCCTTCCGCCCTCTCATTTTCATCTGAAAAGATGTGGTCTCCCTGCAGTTGTTGTCCCCAGACAAGAGTTCCCTTGTGCTTCCTCAGTTGAATCTCCTTAACTTGACGGGGGTGTGCTCGAGCAGCCGCCCTCCACAGCCCTATCCCAACACATGCTTTTCTTGCGTATGAGATCTCTTGATCATGAAGATAGTTCTCACAGGGTGAGGTTCATCCATTACATTTTAAAGTAGGAAGGTACAAATTACATATTCAAATTACATATATGTGCTGGATTCAAATGTTTTCCCCCCTTCCTTTCTCAATTGTGCCCATCAGCAGCTATTCTAATGTTGCTGCCAATGGGTGTGACACATTCATTTCTTCTGTGGGGTACACTGGACTCCACAAGGATTCACATTGGGGTGTAGAGTAGGATCTTTATCTGAGGCACCAACAGGCTCAAAGCTTTTGACTGTTCCCAAGATGCTCAGCGCCCCCTGCTCTATAACCTCGCTTCCATGAACAGGGAGCTCAGTTTGTAGTTGGTGCCTTCAGTAGCAGGCCACTTAACAGGGGGCTGCCTCAGGCAGCCTATTCTTAGCTATTAATTTTGACAAGAAAAGAAGAACTTTTTTTATAAGAATCTACAAGGGCTGCAGCAGGTTAGGTCTAATAGACATCTTTACTGCAGCTCCATCACTCCCAGCGGCGCAGTATACTCCCGTGCCCTGGTTGCTGGGTCACTGCAGTGGAGGCTCCGGTTTCTTCCTAAGGTCAGTCACACACACACCGCCCTCCGGGATCACGAGGCCGCTGATGAAAGGGAGGTAAGGGACTTCTGTGCCCACAGTATACCGAGATCCAGCGTGGCTGTAGGGGGTGGGCCATGTGCGCACTGGCGTGGACACTGATTACTGGGCAGCCGCTCCACTAGCCACCAGGGACAGTTAAGGAGCACAGCTCTGGGGGGGTTTTCTCTTATATTAACCCCATTTTGTACTACCCGCAGTGCATTGTGATAGGTAATAGAGCCTGATTCAGGTTGGATTGCAATCGCAATAAGCAATCCAACTGCAAAAATTGCTAAGAGCATACGCATGCGCCTGCATTTTCTGCGGCACCCCGCAGATAATGCGATCGCTTCTGACTGTCAATTGGTGCTCGGGGGGGGTCAGCAACAATCCATTTCCAAGTCGGAGATGGAGCGGTGCATGGGCAGGGCTACAAAATGGGGTCGGCAACGGAGAAACAGGAGGCGTGGTCAGAGCTGCTGCATGACATCACATGCAACAGCTGCGATCACAAAAATGGTGGCGGCTTCCTGCGCACACATACAGTCTGCACCAACAGGAGGCTAACCCATTTTTTATGATCACGCTGAACTGCACTGAGACTGCAATTTCAGCGTGGTCAAGAAGGGAGGCGGCATGCTGGGTGGCCCCAGCATGCGAACCAAAGGATTGCAAATTCTGTTACTTAGCAGAATTTGCAATCCTTACTGAATTAGGCCCATTGATTACAAAATGTATTTGTAAATATTTGAAGTTTTTCTTCAGGGACTAACACAAAAGATGCTTGGGGCTACTAACACATGGGTAAGCCACGTAAAGCTTCCCATGGGTCAGTGGCATCACAACGGGGTTGCGGCCCACACCCGAGTGTCACCCGCCAAGGGGGGTGACACCAAAGTGCCAGCTCCTCTTCAGTGACAGAATATGGGTGTTTCACTGTAACATTACGTGCAACACCCAGTTTCTGTCACTGTGCAGGAGCCAGCAAAACTCACACACTAGTCCCCGGGTGCAGCACTCAACCCCCGGGATACCCGGAGCAACAAAATGGAGATTCAGGAAAACAGGCCACACCCCTACCTATGAGACCATGCCTCTTTTTACCATTGCGCTGCTTATCTGCGCGCACTGCATTACAATCTCCCTCGCTGCCTCTCTGGGTGTCACCAATGATAGTGACACCTTTGCCATGCTTGTAGCAGCTGGTCCTAAGATCTACGCCTCCAGCCCTGAGTGTTTGCCCTTGTGACTTGTTGATCATCATAGCGAAGCAGATTCTTACAGAAAACTGCAGGGGCTTAGATTGAAAAGAAAAACATTGACGAACCCATCATTTCAGCAACAGGGTCTGCCACACGGCTGACTGAAATGACTGGTTGGTTTGGGCCCCCACCAAAAAAGAAGCAATCAATCTCTCCTTGCACAAACTGGCTCTACAGAGGCAAGATGTCCACCTCATCATCCTACGATTCCTCACCCCTTTCACTGTGTACATCGCCCCCCTCACATATTATTAATTCGTCCCCACTGGAATCCACCATCTCAGATCCCTGTGTACTTTCTGGAGGCAATTGCTGGTAAATGTCTCCACGGAGGAATTGATTATAATTCATTTTGATGATCATCATCTTCTCCACATTTTCTGGAAGTAACCTCGTACGCCGATTGCTGACAAGGTGAGCGGCTGCACTAAACACTCTTTTGGAGTACACACTGGAGGGAGGGCAACTTAGGTAGAATAAAGCCAGTTTGTGCAAGGGCCTCCAAATTGCCTCTTTTTCCTGCCAGTATACATACGGACTGTCTGACGTGCCTACCTGGATGCGGTCACTCATATAATCCTCCACCATTCTTTCAAAGGTGACAGAATCATATGTAGTGACAGTAGACGACATGTCAGTAATCGTTGCCAGGTCCTTCAGTCCGGACCAGATGTCAGCACTCACTCCAAACTGCCCTGCATCACCGCCAGCGGGTGGGCTCGGAATTCTTAGCCTTTTCCTTGCACCCCCAGTTGCGGGAGAATGTGAAGGAGGAGCTGTTGACGGGTCACGTTCCGCTTGACTTGACAATTTTCTCACCAGCAGGTCTTTGAACCTCTGCAGACTTGTGTCTGCCGGAAAGAGAGATACAATGTAGGTTTTAAATCTAGGATCGAGCACGGTGGCCAAAATGTATTGCTCTGATTTCAACAGATTGAATCCTGGTTAAGCGAATTAAGGGCTCCATCCACAAGTCCCACATGCCTAGCGGAATCGCTCTGTTTTAGCTCCTCCTTCAATGTCTCCAGCTTCTTCTGCAAAAGCCTGATGAGGGGAATGACCTGACTCAGGCTGGCAGTGTCTGAACTGACTTCACGTGTGGCAAGTTCAAAGGGTTGCAGAACCTTACACAACGTTGAAATCATTCTCCACTGCGCTTGAGTCAGGTGCATTCCCCCTCCTTTGTCTATATCGTGGGTAGATGTATAGGCTTGAATGGCCTTTTGCTGCTCCTCCATCCTCTGAAGCATATAGAGGGTTGAATTCCACCTCGTTACCACCTCTTGCTTCAGAGGATGGCAGGGCAGGTGCAGGAATGTTTGGTGGTGCTCCAGTCTTCGGCACGCGGTGGCTGAATGCAGAAAGTGGCCCGCAATTCTTCGGGCCACCGACAGCATCTCTTGCACGCCCCTGTCGTTTTTTTAAATAATTCTGCACCACCAAATTCAATGTATGTGCAAAACATGGGACGTGCTGGAATTTGCCCAGATGTAATGCACGCACAATATTGGTGGCATTGTCCGATGTCACAAATCCCCAGGAGAGTCCAATTGGGGTAAGCCATTCTGCGATGATGTTCCTCAGTTTCCGTAAGAGGTTGTCAGCTGTGTGCCTCTTATGGAAAGCGGTGATACAAAGCGTAGTCTGCCTAGGAACGAGTTGGCATTTGCGAGATGCTGCTACTGGTGCCGCCGCTGCTGTTCTTGCTGCGGGAGGCAATACATCTACCCAGTGGGCTGTCACAGTCATATAGTCCTGAGTCTGCCCTGCTCCACTTAACCACGGACATGTGGACTAGTGGACCTTGGGTACAACTGCATTTTTTAGGACACTGGTGACTCTTTTTCTGAGGTCTGTGTACATTTTCGGTATCGCCTGCCTAGAGAAATGGAACCTAGATGGCATTTGGTACCGGGGACACAGTACCTCAATCAAGTCTCTAGTTGCCTCTGAATTAACGATGGATACCGGAACCACGTTTCTCACCACCCAGGCTGACAAGACCTGAGTTATCCGCTTTGCAGCAGGATGACTGCTGTGATATTTCATCTTCCTCGCAAAGGACTGTTGGACAGTCAATTGCCTACTGGAAGTAGTACAAGTGGTCTTCCGACTTCCCCTCTGGGATGACGATCGACTCCCAGCAGCAACAACAGCAGCGCCAGCAGCAGTAGGCGTTACACTCAAGGATGCATCGGAGGAATCCCAGGCAGGAGAGGACTCGTCAGACTTGCCAGTGACATGGCCTGCAGGACTATTGGCTTTCCTGTCTAAGGAGGAAATTGACACTGAGGGAGTTGGTGGTGTGGTTTGCAGGAGCTTGGTTACAAGAGGAAGGGATTTAGTGGTCAGTGGACTGCTTCCGCTGTCATCCAAAGTTTTTGAACTTGTCACTGACTTATGATTAATGCGCTGCAGGTGACGTATAAGGGAGGATGTTCTGAGGTGGTTAACGTCCTTACCCCTACTTATTACAGCTTGACAAAGGCAACACACGGCTTGACACCTGTTGTCCGCATTTGTGTACAGGATGCATACCTTCATGTCCCCATTTATCCATCTCATCAGGCGTACCTCGGATTTGCGGTACAGGACTGTCATTGCCAATTTCAGACGTTGCTGTTTGGTCTCTCCACGGCCCAGAGAATTTTCACCAAGGTAATGGCGGAAATGATGGTTCTCCTGCGTAAGCAAGGTGTCACAATTATCCCGTACTTGAGCGATCTCATAAAAGCGAGATCAAGAGAGCAGTTGCTGAACAGCGTATCACTTTCACTGAAAGTGTTACAGCAACACGGCTGCATTTTCAATATCCCAAAGTCGCAGTTGGTTTCTACGACTCGTCTGTCTTTCTTGGGCATGATTCTGGACACAGACCAGAAGAGAGTTTATCTCCCGATAGGAAAGGCCCAGGAACTCATGACTCTTGTCAGGAACCTATTGAAACCAAAACTTGTGTCAGTGCATCACTGCGCTCGAGTCCTGGGAAAGATGGTGGCATCATACGAAGCCATTCCATTCGGCAATTTCCATGCGAGGACTTTCCAATGGGACCTACTGGACAAGTGGTCTGGGTCACATTTGCAGATGCATTGGTTGATCACCCTGTCCCCCAGGGTCAGGGTATCACTCCTGTGGTGGCTGCAGAGTGCTCACCTTCTCGAGTGACGCAGATTCGGCATTCAGGACTGGATCCTGGTGACCACAGAGGCAAGCCTCCAAGGTTGGGGAGCAGTCACACAGGGAAGAAATATCCAAGGTCTTTGGTCAAGTCAAGAGACTTGTCTTCACATCAACATCCTGAAACTAGGGGCCATATACAATGCCCTACGTCAAGCGGAGACCTTACTTCGCGACCAACCGGTTCTGATCCAGTCAGACAACGTCACCGCAGTGGCTCATGTAAACCGCCAAGGCGGCACAAGGAGCAGAGTGGCGATGGCACAAGCCACCAGAATTCTTCGCTGGGTGGAGAATCACGCAAGCGCACTGTCAGCAGTGTTCATTCTGGGAGTGGACAACTGGGAAGCAGACTTCCTCAGCAGACACGACCTATATCCGGGAGAGTGGGGACTTCATCAGGAAGTCTTTGCACAGATTACAAGTCGGTGGGAACTGCCACAGATAGACATGATGGCGTCCCGGCTCAACAAAAAGCTACAGAGGTATTGCGCAAGGTCAAGAGACCCTCAGGCAGTAGCTGTAGACACCCTAGTGACACCGTGGGTGTTCCGGCCGGTCTATGTATTTCCTCCTCTTCCTCTCATACCCAAGGTGTTAAGGATAATAAGACAAAGAGGAGTGAGAACAATCCTCATTGTTCCAGATTGGCCACGGAGGACCTGGTATCCGGATCTGCAGGAAATGCTCACAGAAGATCCGTGGCCTCTTCCTCTAAGACAGGACCTGTTGCATCAGGGGCCCTGTTTGTTCCAAGACTTACCGCGGCTGCGTTTGACGGCATGGCGGTTGAATGCCGGATCCTAGCAGTGAAAGGCATTCCGGTTGAGGTCATCCCTACGCTGATAAAGGCTAGGAAGGATGTAACGTCAAAACATTACACCGTATATGGCGAAATTATGTTTCTTGGTGTGAGGCCAGGAATGCTCCTACGGAAGAATTCCATCTGGGCCGTTTCCTTCACTTCCTAAAAACTGGAGTGAATTTGGACCTAAAATTAGGCTCTATTAAGGTCCAGATTTCGGCCTTATCCATTTTCTTTCAAAAAGAATTGGTTTCTCTTCCAGAAGTTCAGACTTTTGTAAAAGGAGTGCTGCATATTCAGCCTCCTTTTGTGCCTCCGGTGGCACCTTGGGACCTTAACGTGGTGTTAAGTTTTCTAAAATCACACTGGTTTGAACCACTTAAAACGGTGGAGTTAAAATATCTCACATGGAAGGTGGTCATGTTATTAGCCTTGGCTTCGGCTAGGCGAGTGTCGGAATTAGCGGCTTTGTCACATAAAAGCCTATATTTGGTGTACCATGTGGATAGAGCGGAATTGCGGACCCGTCCTCAATTCCTACCAAAAGTGGTCTCATCTTTTCATATGAACCAACCTATTGTGGTGCCTTTGGCTATGCGTGACTTGGAGGATTCCGAGTTACTTGATGTGGTCAGGGCTTTGAAAATTTACGTGGCCAGGACGGCTAGAGTCAGGAAAACTGAAGCGCTGTTTGTCCTGTATGCAACCAACAAGATTGGTGCCCCTGCTTCAAAGCAGGCTATTGCTCGCTGGATTTGTAACACGATTCAGCAAGCGCATTCTATGGCTGGATTGCAGTTACCGAAATCGGTCTAGGCCCATTCCACGAGGAAAGTGGGCTCTTCTTGGGCGGCTGCCCGAGGGGTCTCGGCACTACAGCTGTGCCGAGCTGCTACTTGGTCAGGTTCAAACACCTTTTCAAAATACTATAAGTTTGATACCCTGGCTGAGGAGGAACTCATGTTTGCTCAATCGGTGCTGCAGAGTCATCCGCACTCTCCCGCCCGTTTTGGAGCTTTGGTATAATCCCCATGGTCCTTACGGAGTCCCCAGCATCCTCTAGGATGTTAGAGAAAATAAGATTTTAAACCTACCGGTAAATCTTTTTCTCGTAGTCCGTAGAGGATGCTGGGCGACCGTCCCAAGTGCGGACTACTTCTGCAATACTTGTATATAGTTATTGCTTCAATAAGGGTTATGTTAGAGTTGCATCGGTCCTGCACTGATGCTACAGTATGTTGTTTTTTCGTACTCATAACTGGGTAGTTTATCACAAGTTATACGGTGTGATTGGTGTGGCTGGTATGAATCTTGCCCTGGATTAACAAAATCCTTTCCTCATACTGTCAGTCTCCTCTGGGCACAGTTTCTCTAACTGTGGCATAGAGGGGCATAGAGGGAGGAGCCAGTGCACACCCAGAACTAAAGTCTTTCTTAAAGTGCCCATGTCTCCTGCGGAGCCCGTCTATCCCCATGGTCCTTACGGAGTCCCCAGCATCCTCTACGGACTACGAGAAAAAGATTTACCGGTAGGTTTAAAATCTTATTTTCTACTTTATTCTTTTCTATCCTAGTTTATTACGACCAACTTTCATCCAAGGAGTTTGATATTCTACTACCTGCATGCAATTTAAATTGCTTAAATTGTTTATATGGTTGATTTGTCCTTCACAATCCATAATCTGCAACTTGGATGTACTTGTGTCATTGAAAATCTTATAATAAAAATGTTTATATATTGAAAAAAAAAGTTATAAGACATATGCCTACCTACTAAATGGGGTAAAATTAGGGGATTCTGTACTGGAAAAGTACTTAGGTGTCCTCATAGATAGCAAGCTAAGCAGTAGTACCCAAAGTAGGACTGCAGCAAAGAAGGCTAATAAGATATTAGCATGCATAAAACGGGGTATTGATGCTAGGGACGAGAGTATTATACTCCCGTTATATAAATCACTAGTGAGGCCACACCTTGAATACTGTGTACAGTTCTGGGCACCGTACTACAAAAAGGATATCCTGGAGCTTGAAAAGGTACAGAGGAGGGCGACCAAACTAATTAAGGGCATGGAGATGATGGAATACAAGGAAAGGCTTGAAAGACTAGGCATGTTTACATTGGAAAAGCGGAGACTAAGAGGGGATATGATCAACATCTACAAATATATAAGGGGACAATACACAGAGCTTGCGCGGGACCTGTTTCTGGTTAGATCAACACAGAGGACTCGTGGACACTCGCTCAGGTTAGAGGAGAGGAGATTCCGCACAATACAGCGTAAAGGCTTTTTCACGGTAAGGACAATACGTGTTTGGAATTCCCTGCCCGAGGGAGTTGTAATGGCGGAATCTGTCAACACCTTTAAGAATGGGTTAGATAAATTCCTATTGGATAAGGATATCCAGGGGTATGGTGCATTACAGTTACTATAAATAGGGATAAAATGCAATGGCTGATAGCAGCATCAGTCAGAAATTTTAGTAAAATCATCATGCATAGGACACCACAAATAGGTTGAACTCGATGGACAATTGTCTTTTTTCAACCTCAGATACTATGTTACTATGTTACTATGTAATATTTGAAGAAACAAAATAAAATAAAGCTATGTATTGGGTTTCACTAACAAGCACATTGGAAGACTTGACTACTGTTAAAAGACATGCATTACATGGTATAGAGCCACAAACCACAATGTAGTAAAATAAAAACAAACTTACATGTGTATCAAACCTATGTGAGGCTTACATTGATAGTGCAAGATCAACACTCTATCAACTGTGCAAACTAGACTGCACATAAATGCCATAAAATTTATCTGAGATTTTAGTAAATAAGGCCCGTTGCTGTCCGGGTCACATAGCCGTCACGGCCCCGCCCCCATACGGTCCGGTCATGTCTGCGTTGTCCTGACTGTGCCCCCAATGGCGGCACAACGCCGCTGGCCCGACTCCTCCTGCCCAGTGACCGCCTCTACCTGTCAATCAGGCAGAGGTGCTCACTGGGCAGAGATGCTGATCGCATCTCTGGCATGTGCCGGTGCACTGTGGCACCAGCACACACGCACTTCAGACCTGATCTCCTGTTGTGTGAATATGCACAGCAGGGATCAGGTCTTAATTAGGCCCTATATACAGCTGTCAGTAAAGCAGGGATGTGCTGCTGCCAGTGAGGCAGGGATGTTCTGCTGTCAGTGAAGCAGTGATGTGCTGCTGTCAGTGAAGCAGTGATGTGCTGCTGTCAGCAAGGCAGTGATGTGCTGCTGTCAGCGAGGCAGGGATGTGCTGCTATAAGTGAGGCAGGGATGTGCTGCCGTCAATGAGGCAGGGATGTGCTGCCGTCAATGTTGCAGGGATGTGTTGCTGTCAACGTTGCAGGGATGTGCTGCTGTCAGTGAAGCAGGAATGTGCTGCTGCAGTGAGGCAGAGATATGCTGCCCACTATCTCCCTATCACCCCTGCCTGAGTCGCACACTTTCCCTGTCACCCCTGCCTCAGTTACCCACTATCTCCCAGTCACCGCTGCCTCAGTCAACCACTATACCTGCGACCCCTGACTCAGTCACCCACTATCCCTGTCACCCCTGCCTCAGTCACCCACTGTCACTCTATCACCCCTGCTTCAGTCACCCACTATCCCTGTCAACCCTGCCTCAGTCTCTTACTGTCCCTGTCACCCCTGCCACAGTCATCCACTATCTCCCTATCATCCCTGCCTTATTCATTTATTATCCCTGTCACCCACTTTCTTCCCATACTTACCCAACCCCTTCCTATCACCCCTCCCTCAGTAACCCACTATCTCCCTGTCACCCCTGCCTAAGTCACCCACTATCACTGTCACCCCTGCATCAGTCACCCACTATCTCCCAGTCACCCCGGCTTCAGTCACCCACTATATCCCACTCATACATGCTTCAGTCACCCACTATCTCCCAGTCATCCCTGCCTCAGTCACCTACTGACACCAGTGCAGATATTTCTGCTGCAGCCTCTCCACTCTCCAGCGTGAACGTCCTGACGACTGAGGAAATCCGCTTCCCAGTTGAGGACTCCGGGAATGAACACTGCCGATATTGCTGGCAGATGACGTTCTACCCAACTGAGGATTTTTTTATACTTCCAGCTTTGCCATGCAGTTTCGAGTGCCGACTTGATGATTTGTGTACACTACCGTGGTGGCGTTGTCCGATTGTACTTGAACAGGACTGTTCTGTACTAGAGGCAGGGCCAGTATCAATGAATTGAACACTGCCCGCAATTCCAGAATGTTTATCGGGAGGAGAGATTCCTCCCTGGTCCACCGATGATGAAGGGTCGTCATCACGGCCATGACCTTGGTGAATTTCCGAGGTGCCGTGGCCAAACCAGAAGGCAGGACCTGAAATCCAAAAACTAACCAGGCACAACACTGCTTAGCTTCCAACATCAGATGAGATTGGACATATCCAGTGTGATGCGGCTGTAGATGATTTTTGCTGTTTCTAACTTCTACATCAATGAATAAGTTTCAAAATAGAATGCATCAAGAGAACGGTGTTGGTAGTATAAAACTACCTACAGCACCTGGTATTCCCAGGTGGTCTCACATCCAAGAACAAACCAGGCCTAAGATCAGGTGATATTGGGCATATACAGTGTGGTGTGGCTGTAGATGAGCTTAGTGGTTTCTGTTAGAGTTCTTCTACTTCTAACTACTAGTACATAAATGAATAAGCGGCCGATTTATTAAACCTGGTGGAATGATAATTTGCATGGTGATAAAGTACCAGCCAATCAGCTCCTAATTGCCATGTCACAGGCTGGGTTTGAAAAATGACAGTTAGGAGCTGACTGGCTGGTACTTTATCACCTTGCACTTTATCAGTTCACCAGGCTTAATAGATCTGCCCCAATGTTTCAAAATGGAATGCATCAAGAGAACGGTGTTGGTATTGTAAAAATACACACAGCTCCTGGTATTTCCTGGTGGTCTCCCATCCAAGTACTAAAACCAGGACCAACACTGCTCCGCTTCCATGATCAGGAGAGATTGGGCAAATCCATTGTGCTGTGGCTGTAGATGAGCTGGTGGTTTCTGTTAGAGCTTTTCTACTTCTAACTTCTGGTACATAAAAGAATATGTGTAAAAATTAAATGTACCAAGAAAAGGGTGTTGGTAGTTTAAAAACACCTAAAGAATCTGATAATACATGGATGGGAGACTGCTTGGTAGTAACAAAGTCCAATACTGCTTTGCTTCAAAGATCAAATGAGATTGGGCATATCCAGTGTGGTGTGGCTTTAGATAAGCTTTGTGGTTTCTGTCAGAGTTCTTCTACTTCTAACTACTGGTACATTAATGAATATGTATAAGGTTGTAGTTTATCCAATATGCCTTTACTACCTTACCTTACCCCCCCCCCCCTCCCCTCCCCTCCTTATAGCTTCCTTTGTTCTCTCCTCGTGTGTGCGTTATTTGTTTTCTCATACGTCCTAGAGGATGCTGGGATCACATTAAGAACCATGGGGTATAGACTGGATCCGCAGGAGACATGGGCACTTTAAGACTTTCAAAGGGTGTGAACTGTCTCCTCCCTCTATGCCCCTCCTCCAGACTCCAGTTTTAGAATTGTGCCCAGTGAGACTGGATGCACTACAGGGGAGCTCTACTGAGTTTCTCTGAAAAGACTTATGTTAGTTTTTCTTATTTTCAGGGAGGCTGCTGGCAACAGTCTCCCTGCTTCGTGGGACTTAGGGGAGAGAAGTATGACCAACTTCTAGTGAGTTCAATGGCTCTACTTCTGGCTGACAGGACACCATTAGCTCCTGAGGGTGCTGATCGCTGGGTACGCCTAGATGCCCACTCCCGTAGCCTGCCGTCACCCCCTTACAGAGCCAGAAGTCAGAAGACAGGCGAGTAGCAGAAGAACAGATGGCATTCTGAGGTACCACGCAGCGAGCGGAATGCTGTGCGCCATGCTCCCACACAAACACAGGCACTGCAGGGTGCAGGGCGTTGGGGGGGGGGGGGCACCCTGGGCGCATAAATTCCTCACAAAAGGCTGGCAAAAGTGGACATTAGTGCCTGGGCACTGTCCTTACCCCACCAGCGTAATTAATTATTTGTTTCTGAGCGGGACAGAAGCGTGCCATTACAGCGGCGGGGCTTCTTCCTCACCTCACCAGCACATCTATAGAGCGTTACAAGTCTATCACTATAGAGTTTATTATTTCCCAGACTGTGTACTTTTGACGCTGGGTTGTGAGCTGAAAAATCCCATCTGTCCCTCTGACAGATTTACTGTAGGTCTATCCCCCATAAGCCGATGTGTCTGTGGGTACTTGGTACATGTGTGTCAACATGTCGGTGGCTGAATGTTTTTCCAAGAGGAAACTATATTAGGAATGCAGACATATGATGGTGGCCCTGTTGGCACCACCAATAACTGACTGGGTGAAAGTTTCAGTAATATCAGAGTGAGGTTGGATAAATCTGTGTCCCAGACACAGACGTAGAGAAAAGATGTGATGTTCATGGCTATGCTTCTTCTCCCTCAGGCCCCGCAAAAATGTTATTTTGCCCAGTTACTACACACTGATACTGACTCGGATACTGATTCCTATGTCGACCATAATATTTCCTGATTAGATCCAATATTGGCAAGGAGCATTCAGTACATGATTGTGGATATTAAGGACATATTAACATCACTGAGGACCCTGCTGTTCCTGACAAAGGGGTCTATATGTATGTATATATAGATATATAATGAAAGCTGATGTAACGTTCCTCCATCTCTGTTTGAGAAAGTCTGGGCCAGCTCGACAAGATGGTTTCAAATCCCCAAAAGGTTTCCGGTTGTTTATTCATTTCCTGCCGCGGACAGAATAAAGTGGGAATCACCCCCTGTTCTGCACGGGGCCCTGTCACAAATCCAGCGGATCGTATGCAGGAAGCTACATTATTTCTAGTTATGTAACCACGGGTACATTACTTAGACCTGCCATTACATGCGCATGGGTGAGTAGTAGTATTCAAGAATTGGTCGAATACCTTGTCATCCGATATAGATATCCTGGAGACATGGGATGCTCCTTACGTTGGATCATATCAAGGACACTGCAGCATACTTACGACTGCAAGGGATATAGGACTCTTGAGTTCACGGGCCAATTTCATGGCAGTCTCGGATAGGAGGGCATTGTGGATTCACCAAGGGAATGCTGATGCTGACTCCAAGAAGAAAGGGAGTCTCTTCCCTATGAAGGTGAAGCCTTGTTTGGCGACGGCTTAGTTAATTTGATCTCGGCAGCTCCCGCAGGTAAGTCAACCTTCTTGCCCTATGTTCCCTCTCAACGGATGTAGACGCATCATTATCTAACGCAGTCATTTTGGCCCAATAGATATGCAAGAAGTTAAGATTCCCCTTTCTTTGCAGGTAGAGGAAGGAGAAGAGGGAAGAGGTCTGTAGCCTCTTCAAGATCGCAGGAGCAGAGATCGTCCTCTGCTTCTGCCAAATCCACTGCATGACGCTGGGGCTCTCTTGCAGGAGCCCACACCAGTGGGGGCACGTCTAAAACACTTCAGTCAGTTCTGGATTAATTTGGACCTGGACTCGTGGGTTTTACAAATAGTGTCCCAAGGGTACAAACTGGGGTTTCAAGACGTTCCCCCTCACCGATTGTTCAAATCGGCCTTAGTCAGCAGGGAGAAGGCTTTTATTCAAGCCTCTTCGTGGTCCCGAAGCCGGAAGGCTCAGTCAGACCAATCTGAAATCTGAAATCCCTCAATTTCTACCTAAAGAAATTCAATTTCAAGATGGAATCTCTCAGGGTAGGGATCTCCAGTCCGGAGGAAGGAGATTTCATGGTTTTGGTAGACATAAGGATGCCTACTTACATGTTCCGTTTAGCCACTGCATCAAGCTACCTGAGGTTTGCAATTCAGGATTGTCATTACCAATTTCAGACGTTGCCGTTTGGTCTGTCCACGGCTCCGAGGATTTTCACCAGGGTGATGGCGGAAATGATGGTTCTCCTTCGCAAGCAAGGAGTCACAATTATCCCGTACTTGGATGATCTCTTGATAAAGGCGAGATCCAGGGACCAGTTGTTGCAAAACATTGCACTCTCCCTGACAGTTCTTCAACAACATGGTTGGCTCCTAAACTTGCCAAAATCGCAGTTGGTCCCAATGACGCGGTTGTTGTTTTTGGGAGTGATACTGGACACAGAAGAGGTTTTCTTCCAGTGGAAAGGCTATGGAGATCCAGAGTCTGGTCAAACAAATTCTGAAACCAGCAAGAGTGTTAATCCATCAATGCATTCGGTTGCTGGGGAAGATGGTTGCGGCCTACGAGGCCATTCAGTTTGGCAGGTTCCATGCTAGAGTGTTCCAGTGGGACCTGTTGGACAAGTGGTCCGGATCCCACCTGCACATGCACCGGAGGATAATCCTGTCTTCCAAGACCAGAATATCACTCCATTGGCGGCTGCACAGTTCTCACCTCCTAGAGGGGCGATGGTTCGGGATCCAGGACTGGATCCTAGGGACCACGGATGCAACCCTCCGAGGCTGGGGAGCAGTCACACAGGGGGAAAACATCCAAGGAAGATGGTCAAGTCGGGAAAGTTGTCTCCACATAAATGTTCTGGAGTTAAGGGCCATTTAATAACTGCAGACACAGTACGCACTGGGACGGGTGCCCAGCATCCTCTACGGACTAAGAGAAAAGGATTTACCAGTAGGTATTAAAATCCTATTTTCTCTAACGTCCTAGAGGATGCTGGGGACTCTGTAAGGACCATGGGGATAGACGGGCTCCGCAGGAGACATGGGCACTTTAAGAAAGACTTTAGTTCTGGGTGTGCAGTGGCTCCTCCCTCTATGCCCCTCCTCCATACCTCAGTTTGATACTGTGCCCAGTGGAAACTGTGTGCTTTTCAGGAGCTCTCCTGAACTTTCTGACAGAAAGTATTTTGTTAGGTTTTTAATTTTCAGGGAGCACTGCTGGCAACAGACTCCCTGCATCGAGGGACTGAGGGGAGAGAAGCAGCCCTACTCTCTGAGTTGCAAGGTCCTGCTTCTTAGGCTACTGGACACCATTAGCTCCAGCGGGATTGGTACGCAGGATCTCACCCTCGCCGTCCGTCCCAGAGCCGCGCCGCCGTCCCCCTCGCAGAGCCGGAAGATAGAAGCCGGGTGAGTATGAGAAGAAAAGAGACTTCAGCGGTGGCAGAAGACTTCATGATCTTCACTGAAGTAACGCACAGCACTGCAGCTGTGCGCCATTGCTCCCATACACCTCACATACTCTGGTCACTGTAAGGGTGCAGGGCGCCCTGGGCAGCAATATAAACCTCTTTTTGCCAAAAATATAACATATATACAGCTGAGCACTGTATATATGTATGAGCCCCCGCCAATTTTACAGTTTAAGCGGGACAGAAGCCCGCCGCCGAGGGGGCGGGGCTTCTCCCTCAGCACTCACCAGCGCCATTTTTTCTCCACAGCACCGCTGAGGCAGCTCCCCAGACTCTCGCCTGCTGAAACCACGGTAGACAAGAGGGTTGAAAAGAGGGGGGGGCACATAATTCGGCGCAAATTACATACAGCAGCACTACTGGGCAAACATTAAGTTACTGTGTTATTCCTGGGTTATATAGTGCTGGGGTGTGTGCTGGCATACTCTCTCTCTCTGTCTCTCCAAAGGGCCTTGTGGGGAAACTGTTTTCAGAAAAAGCATTCCCTGTGTGTGGTGTGTCGGTACACGTGTGTCGACATGTCTGAGGAAGAAGGCTATATTAGAGAGGAGCGGGAGCAAATTAATGTGGTGTCTCTGCGACAGCTGATTGGATGGATATGTGGAATGTTTTAAATGCTAGTGTAAACTCAGTGCACAAAAGATTAGACAAGGCTGAAGCTTCGGGACAGTCAGGGTCTCAACCCATGCCTGATCCTATGTCGCAGGGACTGTCAGGGTCTCATAAGCGCCCACTATCCCAGATTGTTGATACAGATACTGACACGGATTCTGACTCCAGTGTCGATTACGATGATGCAAAGTTACAGCCAAAATTGGCAAAATCCATACGATACAGGATTATGGCAATAAAAGATGTTTTGCACATCACAGAGGAACCCCCTGTCCCTGACAAGAGGGTACATAAGTACAAGGGAAAGAAGCCTGAGGTAACCTTTCCCCCCTCACACGAGCTGAACGAGTTATGTGAAAAAGCCTGGGAATCTCCAGATAAAAGACTGCAGATTTCCAAAAGGATTCTTATGGCGTATCCTTTCCCATCAATGGATAGGTTAAGATGGGAATCCTCCCCTAGGGTGGACAAAGCATTAACACGCTTATCCAAGAAGGTAGCCCTCCCGTCCCAGGATACGGCTACCCTCAAAGAGTCTGCTGACCGCAAACAGGAGATAACCCTGAAGTCCATTTATACACATTCGGGTACCTTACTCAGACCGGCAATTGCGTCGGCCTGGGTGTGTAGTGCTGTAGCAGCATGGACGGATACCTTATCTGAGGGGATGGATACCCTAGATAAGGATACTATTTTATTGACCCTGGGGCATATAAGAGATGCTGTCCTATATGTGTGTATGCAAAGTACAGGTGGTGCTGCAGGGCTCACACCCTTTTACTTGTCTTGTAGAGCAACTCTGGAGCTGATATTGGATCCATCTGCTGCAGGCCTTCCCCCAGGAATGCTTGCACTAGTTGTTGCATTTGGTTTGTTGTTTGGGGGTGCTTCAGTATTAGGCAGCCTTCTGCCCTCCCACATTCATCTGAAAATGTGTTCTCCCTGCAGTTGTTGTCCCCAGATGAGAGTTCCCTTGTGCTTCCTCAGTTGAATCTCCTTAACTTGACGGGGGTGTGCCCGAGCAGCCGCCCTCCACAGCCCTATCCCAACACATACTTATCTTGCATATGAGATCTCTTGATCATGAAGATAGTTCTCACAGGGTGAGGTTCATCCATTACATTTTAAAGTAGGAAGGTACAAATTACATATTCGAATTACATATATGTGCTGGATTCAAATGTTTTCCCCCCTTCCTTTCTCAATTGTGCCCATCAGCAGCTATTCTTATGTTGCTGCCAATGGTTGTGACACATTTTTTTCTTCTGTGGGGTACACTGGACTCCACAAGGATTCATATTGGGGTGTAGAGTAGGATCTTGATCTGAGGCACCAACAAGCTCAAAGCTTTTGACTGTTCACAAGATACTCAGCGCCCCCTCCTCTATAACCTCGCTTCCATGAACAGGGAGCTCAGTTTGTAGTTGGTGCCTTCAGTAGCAGGCCACTTAACAGGGGGCTGCCTCAGGCATCTTATTCTTAGCTATTAATTTTGACAAGAAAAGAAGAACTTTTTTAATAAGAATCTACAAGGGCTGCAGCAGCCTAGGTCTAATAGACATATTTACTGCAGCTCCATCACTCCCAGCGGCACAGTATACTCCAGTGCCCCGGTTGCTGGGTCACTGCAGCGGAGGCTCCGGTTTCTTCCTAAGGTCAGTCACACACACACACACCGCCCTCCGGGATCACGAGGCCGCTGATGAAAGGGTGGTAAGGGGCTTCTGTGCCCACTTTATACCGTGATCCAGCGTGGCTGTAGGGGGCGGGCCGTGTGCGCACTGGCGTGGACACTGATTACTGGGCAGCTGCTCCACTAGCCACCAGGGACAGTTAAGGAGCACAGCTCTGGGGGTTTTTCTCCTATATTAACCCCATTTTGTACTTCCCGCAGTGCATTGTGATAGGTAATAGGGCCTGATTCAGGTTGGATTGCAATCGCAATAAGCAATCCAACTGCAAAAATTGCTAAGAGCATACGCATCCGCCTGCAGATAATGCGATCGCCTCTGCCTGTCAATCGGTGCAGGGGGGGGGGAGGGGGGTCAACAACACTCCATTTCCAAGTCGGAGATGGAGCGGTGCGGGGGCAGGGTTTCAATATTGGGTCGGCAACGGAGAAACAGGAGGCGTGGTCAGAGCGGCTGCATGACATCACATGGGCCGGACTCCGCCAGTGGAGCCCCAGCCTCATGCAGTAGATTTTGTAGAGGCCGGGGAGGACTTCTGTTCCTGGGAGCTAGCTGTGTTGTGCATCTTTTTTCCTCTGCCCCTACCTCTGGCAAGAAAGGACGCACCTCGCACTTTCTTGTTTCTTTGTGACCGAAAGGACTGCATTTGATAATGCAGAGCTTTCTTATGCTGTGAGGGAACATAAGGTAAAAAATTTGATTTTCCAGCTGTAGCTGTGCGTGTTAATGCTTTGTCCATCCTAGGGGAGGATTCCCATCGTAACCTATCCGTTGATGGGAAAGGATACGCCATAAGAATCCTTTTGGAAATCTGCAGTCTTTTATCTGGAGATTCCCAAGCTTTTTCACATAACTCGTTCAGCTCGTGTGAGGGGGGAAAGGTTACCTCAGGCTTCTTTCCCTTGTACATATGTACCCTCTTGTCAGGGACAGGGGGTTCCTCTGTGATGTGCAAAACATCTTTTATTGCCATAATCCTATATCGAATGGATTTTGCCAATTTTGGCTGTAACTTTGCATCAACGTAATCGACACTGGAGTCAGAATCCGTGTCGGTATCTGTGTCAACAATCTGGGATAGTGGGCACTTATGAGACCCTGACAGTCCCTGCGACATAGGATCAGGCATGGGTTGAGTCCCTCACTGTCCCAAAGCTTCAGCCTTGTCTAATCTTTTGTGCAAGGGCCCTCATTCCGAATTGTTCGCTCGGTATTTTTCATCGCATCGCAGTGAAAATCCGCTTAGTACGCATGCGCAAAGTTCGCACTGCGACTGCGTCAAGTAACTTTACTATGAAGAAAGTATTTTTACTCACGGCTTTTTCTTCGCTCCGGCGAACGTAATGTGATTGACAGGAAATGGGTGTTACTGGGCGGAAACACGGCGTTTCAGGGGCGTGTGGCTGAAAACGCTACCGTTTCCGGAAAAAACGCAGGAGTGGCCGGAGAAACGGTGGGAGTGCCTGGGCGAACGCTGGGTGTGTTTGTGACGTCAACCAGGAACGACAAGCACTGAAATGATCGCACAGGCAGAGTAAGTCTGGAGCTACTCTGAAACTGCTAAGTAGTTAGTAATCGCAATATTGCGAATACATCGGTCGCAATTTTAAGAAGCTAAGATTCACTCCCAGTAGGCGGCGGCTTAGCGTGTGTAACTCTGCTAAATTCGCCTTGCGACCGATCAACTCGGAATGAGGGCCAATGAGTTTACACTAGCATTTAAAACATTCCACATATCCATCCAATCAGGTGTCGGCGGAGACACCACATTCATTTGCTCCCGCTCCTCTCTAATATAGCCTTCTTCCTCAGACATGTCGACACACGTGTACCGACACACCACACACACAGGGAATGCTTTTTCTGAAGACAGTTTCCCCACAAGGCCCATTGGAGAGACAGAGAGAGAGAGTATGCCAGCACACACCCCAGCGCTATATAACCCAGAAATAACACAGTAACTTAATGTTTGTCCAGTAGCGCTGCTGTATGTCATTTGCGCCGAATTATGTGCCCCCCCTCTCTTTTCAACCCTCTTGTCTACCATGGTATAAGCAGGGGAGAGTCCGGGCAGCTTCCTCTCAGCGGTGCTGTGGAGAAAAAATGGCGCTGGTGAGTGCTGAGGGAGAAGCCCCGCCCCCTCGGCGGCGGGCTTCTGTCCCGCTTAAACTGTAAAATTGGCAGGGGCTCATACATATACAGTGCCCAGCTGTATATATTTTATATTTTTGCCAAAAAGAGGTTTATATTGCTGCCCAGGGCGCCCCCCCTGCGCCCTGCACCCTTACAGTGACCGGAGTATGTGAGGTGTATGGGAGCAATGGTGCACAGCTGCAGTGCTGTGCGTTACCTCAGTGAAGATCATGAACTCTTCTGCCGCCTCTGAAGTCTTCTTTTCCTCTCATACTCACCCGGCTTCTATCTTCTGAATCTGCGAGGGGGACAGCGGCGCGGCTCTGGGACGGACGGCGAGGGTGAGATCCTGCGTACCAATCCCTCTGGAGCTAATGGTGTCCAGTAGCCTAAGAAGCAGGACCTTGCAACTCAGCGAGTAGGGCTGCTTCTCTCCCCTCAGTCCCTCGATGCAGGGAGTCTGTTGCCAGCAGTGCTCCCTGAAAATTAAAAACCTAACAAAATACTTTCTGTCAGAAAGCTCAGGAGAGCTCCTGAAAAGCACCCAGTCTCAACTGGGCACAGTATCAAACTGAGGTATGGAGGAGGGGCATAGAGGGAGGAGCCAGTGCACACCCAGAACTAAAGTCTTTCTTAAAGTGCCCATGTCTCCTGCGGAGCCCGTCTATCCCCATGGTCCTTACGGAGTCCCCAGCATACTCTAGGACAGGGGTGTCAAACACAAGGCCCGCGGGCCAAATCCGGCCCGCCAGACCTCGTCTGATGGCCCGCGGACTCACATTTCAAACATGGGTGGGTCCGTGGGACGCGCTTCGCTGCAGCCAATCCCTAGCCTGCCAGATTGATTGATGGCTCTGTGGCCCGGCTGCAAACTTTAAAAATAGGAGGTGGAGCCTTGCCAGTGCGGACTTGATGGCGCAGCTCTCCTCGATTTGGTGAGTTGTGCTTCGGACAGTGGATAACCTGCGGCTGGAGGAGGGTGTTGGGGTCTGAGAGCTGCCAGTGTTCCGCAGCCGGGGATCGGGGCTGGGTACTCCGTGATCCTGCGGCCAGCTCCGGGTGGTGATGCTGCTTTAGCTCTGAGCTGTTACAATCAGCGGTGACAGGGGGGCTGACTGTTCCCGCGGTGGGAGCTGGTTCAGGTCCCCGAGCTTCCGGCATTACAATGAGTCTCACTGACTCATTTAATGCCGCCACCAACGCTGCGCCTGTCTGCCCACCACCAGTGCCCCGGAGCCCTGTGCATTAAGACAGTCACTGCACAGTCAGTGACTCGGGTCCCGACTCCCGGCCGGAGGGGGAGAAGGAGATGCTCTGCTTTCAGCTCCTCCACCATAGACTCAAATGCTGCATGTGCCCGACTTGTTTAACTATTCCAAGTCCCTCTCTCTATTGCTGTTCACACGGACACCTGGCTGTTACACCCCGGTCCTGATTGTCACCAGCGCCAAAAGTTCATGGGAGGGATGCATAGAGTCACTGGCAGCCATCTCCATGCACAGTGACAGCCCCTGATTGTAAGCACTACTGATGCCAGGCAGGAAAATGCAATACTATTGTTGTACAAGTGGAAAGTGCTGCTCCTCCTCTCTCTCGCTCCTCTGCCCCCCCTCTCTCTTCATGTATCCCCCTCTATGCATCTCCTTCCTCTCTGTCTCCCCCCACTCTCCGTCTCTCCTCCTTTCTCGCTCTCTGTCTGTCTCCCCCCTTTCTCTCTCCGTCTCTCCCCCCTCTCTATCCCTATCTCCTCACTATCCATTTCCCCTCTCTGTCTCCCCCTCTCTCTGCTCCTCTCTCCGTCTCTCCCCCCTCTGCGTCTCCCCCCTCGCGCTCTCTCTCTGCGTCTCCCCCTTTCAGAGCTAGTTATTACTTACATTATTACAAAAAACAGTAATAATTGAATGCAGTGACATTAATTTATGATAATAAAGAGTGGACACATAGACCTACAGATACAACCGGCCCTTTGATGGGGACCAAACTGCTGATGCGGCCCCCGATGAATTTGAGTTTGACACCCCTGCTCTAGGACATTAGAGAAACTAGAATTTTAATACCTACCGGTAAATCCTTTTCTCTTAGTCCGTAGAGGATGCTGGGCACCCGTCCCAGTGTGTACTGTGTCTGCTGTTATTAAATGGCCCTTAACTCCAGAACATTTATGTGGAGACAACTTTCCTGACTTGACCATCTTCCTTGGACGTTTTCCCCCTGTGTGACTGCTCCCCACCTCGAAAGGGTTGCATCCGTGGTCCCTAGGATCCAGTCCTGGATCCCGAACCATCGCCCCTCTAGGAGGTGAGAACTGTGCAGCCACCAATGGAGTGAGATTCTGGTCTTGGAAGACAGGATTATCCTCCGGTGCATGTGTAAGTGGGATCCGGACCACTTGTCCAACAGGTCCCACTGGAACACTCTGGCATGGAACCTGCCAAACTGAATGGCCTCGTAGGCCAAAACCATTTTCCCCAGCAACCGAATGCATTGATGGATTAACACTCTTGCTGGTTTCAGAATTTGTTTGACCAGACTCTGGATCTCCATAGCCTTTCCACTGGAGGAAAACCTCTTCTGTGTCCAGTATCACTCCCAAAAACAACAACCGCGTCATTGGGACCAACTGCGATTTTGGCAAGTTTAGGAGCCAACCATGTTGTTGAAGAACTGTCAGGGAGAGTGCAATGTTTTGCACCAACTGGTCCCTGGATCTCGCCTTTATCAGGAGAACATCCAAGTACGGGATAATTGTGACTCCTTGCTTGCGAAGGAGAACCATCATTTCCGCCATCACCCTGGTGAAAATCCTCGGAGCCGTGGACAGACCAAATGGCAACGTCTGAAATTAGTAATGACAATCCTGAATTGCAAACCTCAGGTAGCTTGATGCAGTGGCTAAATGGGAACATGTAAGTAGGCATCCTTTAAGTTTACCAAAACCATGAAATCTCCTTCCTCCGGACTGGAGATCACTACCGTGAGAGATTCCATCTTGAAATTGAATTTCTTTAGGTAGAAAGCCCTAGCGTCATGCAGTGGATTTGGCAGAAGCAGAGGACAATCTCTGCTCCTGCAATCTTGAAGAGGCTACAGACCTCTTCCCTCTTCTCCTTCCTCTACCTGCAAAGAAAGGGGAATCTTAACTTCTTGCATATCTATTGGGCCGAAATGACTGCATCAGATAATGATGCGTCTTTATCCGTTGAGAGGGAACATAGTGCAAGAAGGTTGACTTACCTGCGGGAGCTGCCGAGATCAAATTAACTAGGCCGTCGCCAAACAAGGCTTCACCTTCATAGGGAAGAGACTCCCTTTCTTCTTGGAGTCAGTATCAGCATTTCCTTGGTGAATCCAGATATACAGGGAATGGGGGGAAGGGGATGTGTTCTGCACCAGCTATTAAATTCTAAATATTTGTATGAAGAGGCCCCAATAAATGTCCATCAGTTATATTAAATATTAATTGTAGGACGTTCGGGGGTGCTACCAGAGACAAGTAATGTTATGCAGGAAAGGAGAAGAGAAAAGAATGTCTCTTTTGCTGGCGCACAAATGATGATTTAAAAATTAACTTTTAATAAATTCGTTAAAATTGTCTAAACACGAAATAAAGTACAATAAGTTTGTATAATGTAATTACCATATATAATAAATGGAAATACATTTATTAATATCAAGGTTCGCTACCTGTGTTGTGTCTTTATTATTGATCCAAATTGACTATATCAATTAGTCTGATACTGAATTACTGGACACTATGTAATATTAGTTGAATGTATATTAGTAATTCACTTGACAAATGTCAGAACCTGGCAATAGTTCTACATATCATACACTTACAGCACTCTTTCCACAATATTTTCCCTTTATTCCAGATCAAATGGTATAATCCCCCACAGTAATTATTCCTGTTGTAGTATAGTACAGTATGGTTGCTGGGGACGTCTTTAATGAAAAGAGAGGGAACATCTAATGTGTCTCCTTATGGGTAAAATACTTGCAAGCTAAGTGCTATGAATAGCATCAGCATGTAGATAAATGCTGAGTGTTAGGTGAGTAATGCAGATAAATAGGGATATCTAATAATTCTATAGAATAGTGGGTGAATTATTAGATATCCCTATTTATCTGCACCTCTAAGCACACTATTTGACTGTCCACACCCTGCTGTGCCTATTACCCATCTCCTCCACCACCCTCAACACTGACCCACACATCATTCACCCACAAAGATACAATAAAGGTAGTTTGGAATAATTAGCTAAATGAAATGGATTTAACCAATTTATCTAAATGACCATTTTTGGATGTTTTCCAGTGTTTGGGAGCAAATGGTCAATTGTCATTTGCTGCCACATATTAGCATAATTTTGTTTCAACTAGAAAAAAAAATTGGACAGATAATCTAAGTGTGGATCCAGTTTAATGCTGATTTCAGAGCCAACTATAGACTTGATTGAGGTACTGTGTCCCCGGTACCAAATACCAATTAAAATAATATTGTGAGGTGTGAGGTGTTCAAAAAAGACTGAAAATGAGTGCAAATTATGGTTATTGAGGTTAATAATACTATGGGATCAAAATGACCCCCAAATTCTATGATTTAAGCTGTTTTTTAGTGTTTTTTGAAAAAAACACCCGAATCCAAAACACACCCGAATCCGACAAAAAAATTTCGGTGAGGTTTTGCCAAAACGCGTCCGAACCCAAAACACGGCCGCGGAACCGAACCCAAAACCAAAACCCGAAAAATTTCCGGTGCACATCACTACTTAATTAGAACTTCGGTCAATGTGAATTAACCATTGGACTCAACCATGGTTATCCTTAAAACCCAGGGGTCTATTTAAGATCGATCTTAATCGATGTTGGGCTTCCAGGTTGAAAAAAACACACATTTACTAACATTTTAAAATTTATATAAAAAATCATCTGTTCGTAAATGCAGTGCACATGGTTTTGCCCAACTGCTAACAAAATTCCTGCTGCGATCAACTTGGAATTACCCCCATCGATTGATGTTTTCACACTGCTCGTTCCAACCCCAAAAACTATGAAGAGGATGGGGGCATATACGCAGGGTCCATCCTGTGCATGTGCCTACATTTTCTCCGGGTGCCCCGCAGAAAATGCGAATGCCTCTGCCTGTCAATCAATAGAGGGCATACCTTCGCAGGTATATCGCGATCATGAGCCATGTCTCCCATTTTTGTCATTATAGGTGCTCTGTGAGCTGCTGACCATGCCCCAGCCCCTCTGTCTCCCGTGAATAGACATTGGGGCTTATTCAGACCAGATCGCTTCAATTTATTTTCACCCAGCGGGCAATCAGGTCTGCACTGCACATGCGTATGCGCCACAATGCGTAGGTGCGATGGTCCGGAGATCACAAGAAGATTGACAAGAAGAGGGTGTTTGTGTGGGTGGCAACTGAATGTTTCTAGGGAGTGTCCGGAAAAACACTGGAGGGACCCGGCGTTTTGTGGGAGGATTTGTGACGTCACCTCAATGGCTGAGTAAGTGCTGAGCTGTGCAGCTCTTGTGCACATGTGATCACACACCTGCACAGCAAATTTTCCCTTCCGCTGTAGGCGGCAACCACCTGATCACAGGGATGCAAAAAACACACCCTAGCGATCAGGTCTGAATTACCCACAATGTGCATATTTGCAGAGCAACAAGCTACAGGGAGCCTTCCACCCCCCCCCCCCTTCCCCATGACTATGGGACACTGGGGGGGGGGGTTATTTGGGTTAGCTGGACATTCCCAAAAAAAGTGACTGTCCTGCAAAAATTGGGTTAGTTGGGAGGTATGTGCAAATACATTTATTGTTTTGCATGCAGGGTAAATACTGGCTTCTTTGACATTTAGCCACAAATGCTGCACAGTTGAATTACAGTATTACACTGCAATTAACAGTTATGCTAGGACATTCCTTCTCCCAAAATCTACCTCTCTCTGCATGTTACATCTGTCCCACAGTGGCGTGCGGTGAGGTCAGTGGCTAGTGAGGCACTACAGCCATAATGTCCGCCGAATCCTGCCGATGACCCTTAGCCAATGCCCGCTACTGCCTCTGAGCCGATACCCACTGCCACCGCCAATGGCTTACAAACTCTCCCACAATCAACTGACCCAGCCCTCCACCACTAATTTCTATCTCAGTCCGATGCCGCCAATGCCCGCTGCCTGCCTGCTCATTGTTCTTGTGATATATTATAAATTTTTAAAGAAAAAAAATGAGTGTTTGGGACTGGGAAGGGTGAGGGAGGAGGACATGAATGCAATTTTGTTGTCCAGGGCTTCCATTAACTTAAAGGAGAAGGGTCTGAATGGGTTAAAAAAAATGTGTGAGGTCCCCCCTCCTTAGTATAACCAGCCTCTTTGAGCCGGTCCTGGTTATTTAAATACTGGGGGGAAAATTGGACAGAGGTTCCCCGTATTTAGACAACCAGCACCGGGCTCTTAGACGGGTCCTGGTTCCAAAAATACGTGGGACAAAAGATGTAGGGGTCCCCCATATTTTTAAAACCAGCACCGGGCTCCACGAGCCAGAGAGATAATGCCACAGCCAGGGGACACTTTTATGTAGGTCCCTGCGGCCCTGGCATTACCACTCCAACTAGTCACCCCTGGCCGGGGTTCCCTGGAGGAGTGGGGACACCTTAAATCAAGAGGTTCCTCCCCTCGAGGCACCCAAGGGCCAGGGGTGAAGCCCGAGGCTGTCCCCAGCACCCCTGGGTGGTGGGTGCCGGGCTGATAGCCATATGTGTAAAAAAAGAATATTGTTTTTTGTTGTGGAACTACAAGGCCCAGCAAGCCTCCCCCACTTGCTGGTACTTGGAGAACCTCAAGTACCAGCAGGCGGGGAAATAACGGGCTCGCTGGTACCTGTAGTTCTACAACAACAAAAATACCCAAATAAAAACACAAACACACACACCGTGACAGTAAAATTATTGAGACAGGCTGTAGCATGTGGATGCATGTAACCCTATAAAAGTGATGGATTGGGTGACTATTACAATACCCACTGTTGCTGTCTGTAAAATGATGGATTTATAGATTGCTCTGCCGAGATATGTTTTTTTTTCTAAAATGCACCACAGGTATGGATGGATAGTATACTTGATGACACAGAGGTAGGTAGAGCAGTGGCCTACTGTACCGTACTGCTATATATTATATTATTTATTATTATTATCCTTTATTTATATGGCGCCACAAGGGTTCCGCAGCACCAAATTACAGAGTACATAAACAAATAATCAAACAGGAAAACAGCAACTTACAGTTGATGACAATATAGGACAAGTACAGGGTAAATAAACATAGCTACATCAGCAGATGACACTGGAATAAGTATCAGGTGGCAGAAGACTGCTGGATTTGGTGCAGCTGAAGATTATTAAAGTAAGAAAAGAGTAAGCACATGAGGGAAGAGGGCCCTGCTCATGAGAGCTTACATTCTAAAGGGGAGGGGTAGACAGACAGGGGTGAGACAGATGGGGTACATAGAGAGCGTGGAACAGAGGTTTAGGATGAGATTTGGCTGGGTTTGGTGAAGAAGTGGGTCTTGAGAGCCCATTTGAAGTTTTGTAGAGAGGTGGAGAGTCTGAGGGGGAGAGGTAGGGAATTCCAGAGAAGTGGTGCAGCACGTGAAAAATCTTGGAGGTAGGAGTGGGAGGAAGTAATCCGTAGGCAGGAGAGTCGGCGTGCATTAGCAGAGCGAAGAGGATGGGTGGGAGTGTAAAGCGAGATAAGATCAGAGATGTAGATGGGAGAGGAGTGGGTGAGGGTTTTGTAAGCAAGTGTGAGAAGCTTGAAATGGATTCTGAAAAAGAAGGGGAGCCAGTGAAGGACTAGTAAGAGAGGAGAGGAGGACGTAGTGCATTTGGTGAGGAAAATGAGCCGGGCAGCAGCATTGAGGATAGATTGGAGTGGAGAGAGGTATTTGTCAGGAATGCCAGTCAGGAGGAGATTACAGTAGTCCAGTCTGGAGATGACCAGTGAGTGGATAAGAGTCTTAGTAGCATCCTGGGTCAGAAAGGGTCTGATCCTGGAAATATTTTTTAGATGAAAACGGCAGGTTTGTGAGAGGTGCTGAATGTGTGGTTTGAAGGAGAGGGAGGAGTCAAGGATTACTCCAAGACAGCGCACTTGGGGGGTAGAGGAGATAGTAGTGCCATCAATAGATAATGAGATTGTAGGAGGTGAGGTTATGCGGGAGGGAGGGAAGATGATAAGCTCGGTCTTAGACATGTTAAGTTTAAGAAAGCGCTGGGACATCCAGGAAGAGATAGCAGAGAGACAGTTGGAGATACGAGTGAGGAGAGTAGGGGAGAGGTCTGGAGAGGAAAGATAGATTTGAGTGTCATCAGCATAGAGATGATATTGGAAACCAAAAGAACTAATGAGCTTACCTAGTGAGGACGTATAGAGAGAGAAGAGGACCAAGGACAGAACCTTGGGGTACCCCTACAGTTAGTGGAAGTGAGGGGGAGGTGGAGTCATGAGAGGAGACAGAGAATGAACGGTCAGAAAGGTAGGACGACAACCAAGAGAGGGCAGTGTTACGCAGACCAATGGAGTGAAGGATTTGCAGTAGGAGAGGATGGTCCACAGTGTCAAAAGCAGCAGAGAGATCAAGTAGAATAAGTAGAGAGTAGTGTCCCTTAGATTTAGCAGCATGGAGGTCATTGCATACTTTTGTAAGGGCAGTTTCAGTGGAGTGGAGAGGATGGAAGCCAGACTGGAATGGGTCAAGCAGTGAGTGTGAGGAAAGAAAGGAAGTAAGGCGGTTGTAGACAATACGCTCAAGGAGTTTGGAGGCAAAAGGGAGAAGAGAGATGGGTCGGTAGTTGGAGAGAGTGTTTGGATCAAGGGTAGGTTTTTTAAGAATAGGAGAGATGAGAGCGTGCTTGAAGGCAGAGGGGACAGTGCCTGATGAGAGGGAGAGATTGAGAAGGTGGGAAAGATGGGAACAAGCAGAAGAAGAGATGTGGCAGAGGAGGCGGGAGGGGATAGGGTCAAGTGGGGAGGTGGTGAGGGGACAGGAACGAATGAGGGCCATGACTTCCTCTCCAGATGCATGGGAGAAAGATGACAGAGTTGGTGCGAGGGATGGGGAGGGTTGGTAAGGGATGGGAGAAGGCTGGTTACTGATAGTCTGGTGTGATGTGATGTCCTGACGTATGGAGTCAATTTTGGATGTGAAGTAAGTGGCAAAGTCAAGAGCAGAGAGTGAGGAAGGGAGACGAGGTGGAGGTGGGCAGAGGAGTGAGTTGAGAGTGGCAAAGAGGCGCCGGGGGTTGGAAGACTGGGAGGAGATGAGGTTCTTGAAGTATGACTGTTTAGCAAGAGAAAGGGCAGCACTGAAGGATGAGAGCATAAGTTTGAAATGGAGGAAGTCTGCCTTAGAGCGTGATTTCCTCCAGTGTCGCTCAGCAGTACGTGAGCATTTTTGCAGATATCTGGTGCATTTGGTGTGCCAGGGTTGAGGTGTTAATTTGCGAGGGTGAACAGTGGTTGGTGGAGCAACAGAGTCAAGAGCAGAAGTAAGGGAAGCATTGTATGTGGAAGTGGCTTGTTCAGGGCATGAGAGAGAGAGAGAGAGAGAGAGAGAGAGAGAATAGGAGAGAGAAGTGAGTCAAACAGGGAGGAAAGGAATGTGGTGTCAATAGCTTCAATGTTACGCTTAGTGATGGTAGCCTTAGGAGGTTGAGATGGGGAAGTCGAGAGAGATAGGTTGAAGGAGAGCAGGTGGTGGTCAGAGAGGGGAAATGGGGAGTTGGAAAAATCAGAAATATCACAGCGGTGAGTGAAGACCAGATCCAGTGAGCTCCCATTCACATGGGAGGGTGAGGAGGTCCACTGGGAGAGACCAAGTGAAGAGGTGAGGTTAAGGAGTTTAGAGGCAGGGGATTGTGTGGGGATGTCAATAGGGATGTTGAAATCGCCTAGGATAATGGTGGGAATGTCAGAAGAGAGGAAGTGAGGAAGCCAGGAAGGAAGCAAAGTTGTCGATGAATTTGGAAGCAGTGCCAGGGGGGCGGTAAATGACAGCTACTCTAAGATGGACTGGTTGGAAGAGACATATGGAGTGGACCTCAAATGTAGATAATATAAGGGATGGTTCTGGTGGTATGAGTTGGTAGGAGTAACTAGAAGGTAAAAGGACCCCAACACCACCCCCATGGCGACCCCCAGGTCGGGGTGTGTGTGTGAATGTAAGGCCCCCAGCAGAGAGAGCAGCAGCAGAAGTAGTGTCAGAGGGCGTAATCCAAGTTTCAGTAATGGCTAGTAGGTGTAGGGAGTTGGAAATGAAAAGGTCATGAGTGGGGACCAGTTTGTTACAAACGGATCTGGCATTCCAGAGGGCACAGGATAGGGGGTATGAGTTTGTGGGAGAGATGTGAATTAGATTTTCAGGGTTGCTGTAGCGATGAGGTGGGATTAACTTTGAGGGCAGGGATGAGAGAGTAGTGATGGTACGGGTGCCTGAGATAGGAGGGGAAACTGCAGGAGGTGGGCAGGGAGGGAGGTCAGTGTGATGTGGATGGGGGTGTGGGGTGGTGACAGGGAAGGGAGAGAGGGAGCAGGGCTGAGTTGTGGGGTAGCAGGACCATGGGGCAGAGGTGAATGAAAGTGGGGTAACAGGAAAGGTGGGGGAAGGAAGCAGAGGGATGGAGGGGAGACAGAGGAGGAGGTGGAGGAGACTAGGGGGGGGAAGGATAAAGATACATTATTAGGTAGACACTGAGTGATGTGGGGAGTATAAGAAAGCATTGACATAGTGTTAAGTAGGTAAATAGGTTGAGGGAAAGTGGAAGTAGGAGAGGAGACTGTAAGGGAATCCGAGCAGAAGAATTGTAGAAATGCAGGTGAGAAAAGCAGTGTAGGCTCAAGGGGTGTAGATTTAGTATGAAATGAGTCAAAAGTGTAGATAAAGTGGGTGCAGAAATGTATTTGGAGTGTAAGAAATGAAAGGATTGTGAGAGGTTTAAGAAGCAATGGTAATTATGTTAGATGTTTTTAGTGTTTGCAGGTAAAATTGCATTGGTGCAGCTGTGCTTAAAAAACAAAATTACAATAATACAGATACAGGCATTTGTAGGTGAAATGGATGGTTTATGAAATGTCCAAGTAAGGTAGTTCTGTGCTATGTAATCAGATGCAACAATCAGGAGGTGAGTGATCTGAGGAGTAAGTGACTCACATTTGTTATTAGTTCTTCGGTTTCTTTGTTTTGTTAGATTGGTGTGCTTCTGTTTTCCTTCTTTTTCACTTCGATTGAACGCTAATTGAACACTGCTGTTATGTGTCAATTTTATCATGCTTTTATAAAAATGCACGCTTAGATCAATAAATGCACAGCCAAATGGCTTTGCACAGCCTACACCATTGGACTTTAGTAGAAGACTATTACAAGTGAAACCAATAATTGAAATCTGTAACCACACCCCACCCCCTCAAATGCCAGGCAATAAATTACCTTAAAAACAACAACCAGGCATTCCACAAAGATTAAACTGGGTCTATATCATTTAAAACTTTAAATAAGTACTTCAAAATCACATACTATGCAATAATGTTTCAATTTGCATTACCCAGCAGAATTAGCTTTGCATATATAGATATAGTGCAGCAGAATAGATTGGTGGTTGTAGTCAATTGTAATTACCCAGCAGAATTAGCTTTGTAGATATAGTGCAGCAGAATAGATTGGTGGTTGTAGTCAATTGTAATTACCTGTAGGTG
Organism: Pseudophryne corroboree; assembly: GCF_028390025.1. NCBI lineage: Eukaryota > Metazoa > Chordata > Amphibia > Anura > Myobatrachidae > Pseudophryne > Pseudophryne corroboree. Next base: position 137,936,493 of record NC_086446.1, read on the forward strand.
ACAAGAAGAGAAGAAACGTCAATTCACAATCGATATCAGCTGAAGATAAATTAACGCTGATTGAACGCTGCGTTATGTGTCAATTTTATCACGCTTTGATAAAAATGCATGCTTAGATCAATAAATGCACAGCCAAACAGCTTTGCACATCCTACACCATTGGACTTAAGTAGAAGTCTGGTGGTCAGCAAAATTTTGCACTGTCCTCCTACTATATATAGTGCGCACAACTACTAAAATACACCACAGGTATGGATGGATAGTATACTTGACGACACAGAGCTAGGTAGAGCAGTGGCCTACTGTACCGTATTGCTATATATTATATACTGGTGGTCAGCAAAATTCTGCCCTGTCCTCCTACTATATATACTGCGCACAACTACTAAAATACACCACAGGTATGGATGGATAGTATACTTGACGACACAGAGGTAGGTAGAGCAGTGGCCTACTGTACCGTACTGCTATATATTATATACTGGTGGTCAGCAAAATTCTGCCCTGTCCTCATACTATATAATACAATGCAGAACAGATATGGAGCATTTTTCAGGCAGAGAACGTAGATATTTTCAGCACACTGAGCACAGATATTTGCAAGCACACGGAGCACAGATATTTGCAGCACACTGAACACAGAAACTGAGAAAACGCTGCACGTCCTCTCCCTATCATCTCCAATGCACAAGTGAAAATGGCGGCGACGCGTGGCTCCTTATATAGAATAGAATAGCTGCTGACGGGCACGATTGAGGGAGGAAAGGGACATTTGAATCCAGCCCATAGATGCAATGTGAATATGTAATTTGTACCTTCCTATCTTAAAATGTATATACAGTGTATATGTCACAACTGAGGGCCTGAGCTGACTGGAGGCAGCCTCAGTTGTAGGGGCTGAGGTGTAGTGGAACCTGGGAGGTTGTATCAGACCCCTGGACATGTAAGTTAAATGTAGAAGAATTGCCCGAAGGCGTGCCCACGACAACCAGGATAAAAGTCAATGATGTTTATTTTGACAAACTCCATGCATCACAGCAGTAATAAAAGAGAAACATAAAATCAGCAGAGAAATAATACAGTTCCTGGGTACTACAGGAGGACAAGGACCACAGGGCTCTGGTAGTATGAGACAGTTCTTATTATCTTCTAGTTGGAAAGTCCTTACCAGGCCCGACTGTAGCAATGGAGATAGCCCAGGATCATACTAGCTGGTGTTCCAGGAAAAGCTGGGCTGCTGTGGATAAAATGGCTGCTGTGGGTACTGGCTGAAACCAGACTGATGTAAGCACGGAGTGGATTGCTGGATGGAACCAGCCAAATAATAAATGAAGCTTGAGAGCGATGAAATATGATTGATATATGGAGTTTGAGAGCGGTGAAATAATAGTGCCGGTGGTGAGTGGTAATCTGCGGAAATGATACCGGCACTTTAAGAAGAGCTGATCTCTGCTGGAAGCTAGGCTGGAAGCAGGTAAATCTGTAACTGGAAACAGATGAGTCCCAGAGGACTGGAGAGTCAGGCTGCACCGCAGGTGGTAGACTAGAGCGGGTCTCTTTAGTGGAGGTTTGGAGATGGTAACTGGAACCTGGAAAACAACCACGGGAGAGAGACAAACTGGAACTAGGTTTGACAACCAAATCACTGACGCCTTCCTTGCTCAGGCACAGAATACTTATACCTGCAGCAAGGAAGGGATTGGCTAGGCAATTATGCAGATTACAATGGAAACAGCGGATTGGTGGAAATGAACAGGTGACAGAATCCAACATGGCTGCGCCCATGCAGACACTTGGAGGGAAGATTGGTTTGATAATCCATGTGGGAACTTTAACAGCAATGGCGGCGCCGGCCACAGTAAACAGGAGACGCCAGACTGATGAGTGCACATTTGAACCACGCGGGCAACAGCGGAGGCCGCGGCTGACATAAGCGCCACTCTGACATCCTGCATGCAGAAACTCAGGGATGGCGGCGGAGGCCGCGGGAGATGCCATTCAAGATGTAACATGGCGCCGCTGTGACAGCGTCTCAGAGTGACAGGAGAGGAGGCAGGAATGGGGACATCAGAATAACAGATGGGATCCGGTCCTGGAGCGCTGAGCCAGCCTTAGGAGGCATCTGAAAGGTAAGTTATGGCGTCCAGATACCCGAATCGTGACAGTATACACTAGAGGTCTTTCCGAACCCCCTATTCCTAACATTGTAATTTGCTTTAGGGCGCACCTCCAATTAGTCTAGTGTTTCTTGCTGCCTTTCCAATGAAGCAAGTTTAATTTAGTAATAGGTGAAAAACCATCCCATCAAAGGTGTTAATCAGAGACTTGGCTTTGTGGACACTTTTCAGAGAACAACTTTGTTAGCATAAAAGTAAAGCCAGAAAATGAAGAGCTGTTTAATCACTCAATTGGATTTTTTTGCCAGCATATTTCTTTTTCTCTGCAACCCACTGCTAAATTGTGCTTCCTAGCTGTTTTTATAAAATCACTGAATCAAATCTAACTCTGATTACATCAGAGAAGGCCAGGTACCCTACACCATTACAGGGGGTATGAAATTTTGACTTGTCTACTTAAAGATCACCAAAATCTGATCACAAGGTCAATTACGTCCCTGAGTGGGATTGAACCACCAACCTTTTGGTTAATAGCCGAACACACTAACCGATTGCGCCACAGAGACACTTTGCAAAAAGTACATACTGACAAAGGCTAATAAGCATTTATCTAGAACGTTTCCTAGAAAAACTTTAAAAAGTCAATAATCTGGAGAGTTTTTGTAAGATGTTTCTTCCATCAACCAACGAAGAAACACATTGGTACTTTTCCATGATGAGTGAGTGCTTCAGGTTCTCTTGCACTTACATGTGCAGCAGAGTACTGCAATGGAAGCATGCTGGGCCCATAACCCAGAGGTAGGCAGATTGAAACTATCCTCTGCTATATGCATTTTTTTTTTGTTAATTAAAGTAATCCAAAACTGGGATTGATATTTTGGTTCTTTTATTTTTACTTAAAGTACAATAACTTTTACCATTTTAATTTGTTTTAATAGTATATTGCCAGTATTGTTTTCTTTCAAAAATCCACTTAATTTTCTTTACCCTATTATTAAAATGGTAATTGACAAAAACAAACTACATTGTCACCAGAAGAGCAATACAAAATGTACAAGTAATATATTAAAATCATCTTTCCAGCTTGAATTTCAATGATGCATTGGGGCAACGATTTTGTGAGAAACATCTTCACCCTTAAATAAAGATTTTCTTAATTCCTTACCTGTGTGCTAATTAGATATCACCTTGTTTTCACATTAAACAGACTTCCACATGAGAAAGCAGCAAGGATACAGTGGCGTTAATGTTTCCTGGTGTCAACCTGTATTATTTCAGTAGACATTGAAATGAGGATGCATCTTGCTGCCTTTCCAATGAAGCAAGTTTAATTTAGTAATAGGTGAAAAACCATCCCTACAAAGGTGTTAATCAGAGACTTGGCTTTGTGGACACTTTTCAAAGAACAAATTTGTTAGCATAAAAATAAAGCCAGAAAATGAAGAGCTGTTTAATCACTCAATTGGATTTTTTTTTTGCCAGCATATTTCTTTTTCTCTGCAACCCACTGCTAAATTGTGCTTCCTAGCTTTTTTTATAAAATCACTGAATCAAATCTAATTACATCAGAGAAGGCCAGGTACCCTACACCATAACAGGGGGTTTGAAATTTTGACTTGTCTACTTAAAGATCACCAAAATCTGATAACAAGGTCAATTACATCCCTGGTTGGGATTGAACCACCAACCTTTTGGTTAGTAGCCGGACACACTAACCGATTGCGCCACAGAGACACTTTGCAAAAAGTACATACTGACAAAGTCTAATAAGCATACATCTAGAACGTTTCCTAGAAAAACTTTAAAAAGTCAATAATCTGGAGAGTTTTTGTAAGATGTTTCTTCCATCAACCAATGAAGAAACACATTGGTACTTTCCCATGATGAGTGAGTGCTTCAGGATCTCTTGCACTTACATGTGCAGCAGAGTACTGCAATGGAAGCATGCTGGGCCCATAACCCAAAGGTAGGCAGATTGAAACTATCCTTTGCTATATGCATTTTTTTTTGTTAATTTAAGTAATCAAAACTGGGATTGATATTTTTGCCCTTTTATTTTTACTTAAAGTACAATAACTTTTACCATTTTAATTTGTTTTAATAGTATATTGACAGTATAGTTTTCTTTAAAAAATCCACTTAATTTTCTTTACCCTATAATTAAAAGGGTAATTGACAAAAACAAACTACATTGTCACCAGAAGAGCAATACAAAATGTACAAGTGATATATTAAAATCATCTTTCCAGCTTGAATTTCAATGATGCATTGGGGCAACGATTTTGTGAGAAACATCTTCACCCTTAAATAAAGATTTTCTTAATTCCTTACCTGTGTGCTAATTAGATATCACCTTGTTTTCACATTAAACAGACTTCTACATGAGAAAGCAGCAAGGATGCAGTGGCGTTAATGTTTCCTGGTGTCAACCTGTATTATTTCAGTAGACATTGAAATGAGGATGCATCTTGCTGCCTTTCCAATGAAGCAAGTTTAATTTAGTAATAGGTGAAAAACCATCCCTACAAAGGTGTTAATCAGAGACTTGGCTTTGTGGACACTTTTCAGAGAACAAATTTGTTAGCATAAAAATAAAGCCAGAAAATGAAGAGCTGTTTAATCACTCAATTGGATTTTTTTTGCCAGCATATTTCTTTTTCTCTGCAACCCACTGCTAAATTGTGCTTCCTAGCTGTTTTTATTAAATCACTGAATCAAATCTAACTCTGATTACATCAGAAAAGGCCAGGTACCCTACACCATAACAGGGGGTTTGAAATTTTGACTTGTCTACTTAAAGATCACCAAAATCTGATAACAAGGTCAATTACGTCCCTGGTTGGGATTGAACCACCAACCTTTTGGTTAGTAGCCAGACACACTAACCGATTGCGCCACAGAGACACTTTGCAAAAAGTACATACTGACAAAGTCTAATAAGCATACATCTCGAACATTTCCTAGAAAAACTTTAAAAAGTCAATAATCTGGAGAGTTTTTGTAAAATGTTTCTTCCATCAACCAACGAAGAAACACATTGGTACTTTCCCATGATGAGTGAGTGCTTCAGGATCTCTTGCACTTACATGTGCAGCAGAGTACTGCAATGGAAGCATGCTGGGCCCATAACCCAGAGGTAGGCAGATTGAAACTATCCTTTGCTATATGCATTTTTTTTGTTAATTAAAGTAATCAAAACTGGGATTGATATTTTTGCTCTTTTATTTTTACTTGAAGTACAATAACTTTTACCATTTTAATTTGTTTGAATAGTATATTGACAGTATAGTTTTCTTTAAAAAATCCACTTAATTTTCTTTACCCTATTATTAAAAGGGTAATTGACAAAAACAAACTACATTGTCACCAGAAGAGCAATACAAAATGTATAAGTGATATATTAAAATCATCTTTCCAGCTTGAATTTCAATGATGCATTGGGGCAACGATTTTGTGAGAAACATCTTCACCCTTAAATAAAGATTTTATTAATTCCTTACCTGTGTGCTAATTAGATATCACCTTGTTTTCACATTAAACAGACTTCCACATGAGAAAGCAGCAAGGATGCAGTGGCGTTAATGTTTCCTGGTGTCAACCTGTATTATTTCAGTAGAAATTGAAATGAGGATGCATCTTGCTGCCTTTCCAATGAAGCAAGTTTAATTTAGTAATAGGTGAAAAACCATCCCTACAAAGGTGTTAATCAGAGACTTGGCTTTGTGGACACTTTTCAGAGAACAAATTTGTTAGCATAAAAATAAAGCCAGAAAATGAAGAGCTGTTTAATCACTCAATTGGATTTTTTTTGCCAGCATATTTCTTTTTCTCTGCAACCCACTGCTAAATTGTGCTTCCTATCTGTTTTTATAAAATCACTGAATCAAATCTAACTCTGATTACATCAGAGAAGGCCAGGTACCCTACACCAGTGTTTCCCAACCACGGTCCTCAAGGCACACTAACAGTCCTGGTTTTAGTGATATCCAGGCTTGAACACAGGTGACTTAATTAGTAGCTCAGTTATTTTGAATTAACCATCTGTGCTGAAGCCTGGATATCACTAAAACCTGCACTGTTGGTGTGCCTTGAGGACCGCGGTTGGGAATGCCTGCCCTACACCATAACAGGGGGTTTGAAATTTTGACTTGTCTACTTAAAGATCACCAAAATCTGATAACAAGGTCAATTACGTCCCTAGGTGGGATTGAACCACCAACCTTTTGGTTAGTAGCCAGACACACTAACCGATTGCGCCACAGAGACACTTTGCAAAAAGTACATACTGACAAAGGCTAATAAGCATACATCTAGAACGTTTCCTAGAAAAACTTTAAAAAGTCAATAATCTGGAGAGTTTTTGTAAGATGTTTCTTCCATCAACCAACGAAGAAACACATTGGTACTTTCCCATGATGAGTGAGTGCTTCAGGATCTCTTGCACTTACATGTGCAGCAGAGTACTGCAATGGAAGCATGCTGGGCCCATAACCCAGAGGTAGGCAGATTGAAACTATCCTTTGCTATATGCATTTTTTTTTTGTTAATTTAAGTAATCAAAACTGGGATTGATATTTTTGCTCTTTTATTTTTACTTAAAGTACAATAACTTTTACCATTTTAATTTGTTTTAATAGTATATTGACAGTATAGTTTTCTTTAAAAAATCCACTTAATTTTCTTTACCCTATTATTAAAATGGTAATTGACAAAAACAAACTACATTGTCACCAGAAGAGCAATACAAAATGTACAAGTGATATATTAAAATCATCTTTCCAGCTTGAATTTCAATGATGCATTGGGGGCAACGATTTTGTGAGAAACATCTTCACCCTTAAATAAAGATTTTCTTAATTCCTTACCTGTATGCTAATTAGATATCACCTTGTTTTCACATTAAACAGACTTCTACATGAGAAAGCAGCAAGGATGCAGTGGCGTTAATGTTTCCTGGTGTCAACCTGTATTATTTCAGTAGACATTGAAATGAGGATGCATCTTGCTGCCTTTCCAATGAAGCAAGTTTAATTTAGTAATAGGTTAATAAACCATCCCTACAAAGGTGTTAATCAGAGACTTGGCTTTGTGGACACTTTTCAGAGAACAAATTTGTTAGCATAAAAATAAAGCCAGAAAATGAAGAGCTGTTTAATCACTCAATTGGATTTTTTTTGCCAGCATATTTCTTTTTCTCTGCAACCCACTGCTAAATTGTGCTTCCTATCTGTTTTTATAAAATCAATGAATCAAATCTAACTCTGATTACATCAGAGAAGGCCAGGTACCCTACACCATAACAGGGGGTTTGAAATTTTGACTTGTCTACTTAAAGATCACCAAAATCGGATAACAAGGTCAATTACGTCCTTGGGTGGGATTGAACCACCAACCTTTTGGTTAGTAGCCGGACACACTAACCGATTGCGCCACAGAGACACTTTGCAAAAACTACATACTGAGAAAGGCTAATAAGCATACATCTAGAACGTTTCCTAGAAAAACTTTAAAAAGTCAATAATCTGGAGAGTTTTTGTAAGATGTTTCTTCCATCAACCAACGAAGAAACACATTGGTACTTTCCCATGATGACTGAGTGCTTCAGGATCTCTTGCACTTACATGTGCAGCAGAGTACTGCAATGGAAGCATGCTGGGCCCATAACCCAGAGGTAGGCAGATTGAAACTATCCTTTGCTATATGCATTTTTTTTTGTTAATTTAAGTAATCAAAACTGGGATTGATATTTTTGCTCTTTTATTTTTACTTAAAGTACAATAACTTTTACCATTTTAATTTGTTTTAATAGTATATTGACAGTATAGTTTTCTTTAAAAAATCCACTTAATTTTCTTTACCCTATTATTAAAATGGTAATTGACAAAAACAAACTACATTGTCACCAGAAGAGCAATACAAAATGTACAAGTGATATATTAAAATCATCTTTCCAGCTTGAATTTCAATGATGCATTGGGGCAACGATTTTGTGAGAAACATTTTCACCCTTAAATAAAGATTTTCTTAATTCCTTACCTGTGTGCTAATTAGATATCACCTTGTTTTCACATTAAACAGACTTCCACATGAGAAAGCAGCAAGGATGCAGTGGCGTTAATGTTTCCTGGTGTCAACCTGTATTATTTCAGTAGACATTGAAATGAGGATGCATCTTGCTGCCTTTCCAATGAAGCAAGTTTAATTTAGTAATAGGTGAAAAACCATCCTTACAAAGGTGTTAATCAGAGACTTGGCTTTGTGGACACTTTTCAGAGAACAAATTTGTTAGCATAAAAATAAAGCCAGAAAATGAAGAGCTGTTTAATCACTCAATTGGATTTTTTTGCCAGCATATTTCTTTTTCTCTGCAACCCACTGCTAAATTGTGCTTCCTAGCTGTTTTTATAAAATCACTGAATCAAATCTAACTCTGATTACATCAGAGAAGGCCAGGTACCCTACACCATAAGAGGGGGTTTGAAATTTTGACTTGTCTACTTAAAGATCACCAAAATCTGATAACAAGGTCAATTACATCCCTGGGTTGGATTGAACCACCAACCTTTTGGTTAATAACCATACACACTAACTGATTGCGCCACAGTGACACTTTGCAAAAGTATATACTGACAAAGGCTAATAAGCATTCATCTAAAACGTTTCCTAGAAAAACTTTAAAAAGTCAATAATCTGGAGAGTTTTTGTAAGATGTTTCTTCCATCAACCAACGAAGAAACACATTGGTACTTTCCCAGGATGAGTGAGTGCTTCAGGTTCTATTGCACTTACATGTGCAGCAGAGTACAGCAATGGAAGCATGCTGGGCACATAACCCAGAGGTAGGCAGATTGAAACTATCCTCTGCTATATGCATTTTTTTTGTTAATTAAAGTAATCCAAAACTGGGATTGATATGTTGGCTCTTTTATTTTTACTTACAGTACAATAACTTTTACCATTTTAATTTGTTTTAATAGTATATTGACAGTATTGTTTTCTTTCAAAAATCCACTTAATTTTCTTTACCCTGTTATTAAAATGGTAATTGACAAAAACAAACTACATTGTCACCAGAAGAGCAATACAAAATGTACAAGTGATATATTAAAATCATCTTTCCAGCTTGAATTTCAATGATGCATTGGGGCAACGATTTTGTGAGAAACATTTTCACCCTTAAATAAAGATTTTCTTAATTCCTTACCTGTGTGCTAATTAGATATCACCTTGTTTTCACATTAAACAGACTTCCACATGAGAAAGCAGCAAGGATGCAGTGGCGTTAATGTTTCCTGGTGTCAACCTGTATTATTTCAGTAGACATTGAAATGAGGATGCATCTTGCTGCCTTTCCAATGAAGCAAGTTTAATTTAGTAATAGGTTAAAAACCATCCTTACAAAGGTGTTAATCAGAGACTTGGCTTTGTGGACACTTTTCAGAGAACAAATTTGTTAGCATAAAAATAAAGCCAGAAAATTAAGAGCTGTTTAATCACTCAATTGGATTTTTTTTGCCAGCATATTTCTTTTTCTCTGCAACCCACTGCTAAATTGTGCTTCCTAGCTGTTTTTATAAAATCACTGAATCAAATCTAACTCTGATTACATCAGAGAAGGCCAGGTACCCTACACCAGAACAGGGGGTTTGAAATTTTGACTTGTCTACTTAAAGATCACCAAAATCTGATAACAAGGTCAATTACATCCCTGGGTGGGATTGAACCACCAACCTTTTGGTTAATAGCCGGACATACTAACCGATTGCGCCACAGAGACACTTTGCAAAAAGTACGTACTGACAAAGTCTAATAAGCATACATCTAGAACGTTTCCTAGGAAAACTTTAAAAAGTCAATAATCTGGAGAGTTTTTGTAAGATGTTTCTTCCATCAACCAATGAAGAAACACATTGGTACTTTCATATGATGAGTGAGTGCTTTAGGATCTCTTGCACTTACATGTGCAGCAGAGTACTGCAATGGAAGCATGCTGGGCCCATAACCCAGAGGTAGGCAGATTAAAACTATCCTCTGCTATATGCATTTTTTTTTGTTAAAGTAATCCAAAACTGGGATTGATATTTTTGCTCTTTTATTTTTCATTAAAGTACAATAACTTTTACCATTTTAATTTGTTTTAATAGTATATTGAAAGTATTGTTTTCTTTTAAAAATCCACTTAATTTTCATTGGTTGATGGAAGAAACATCTTACAAAAACTCTCCAGATTATTGACTTTTTAAAGTTTTTCTAGGAAACGTTCTAGATGTATGCTTATTAGACTTTGTCATTATGTACTTTTTGCAAAGTGTCTCTGTGGCGCAATCGGTTAGTGTTTCCAGCTACTAACCAAAAGGTTGGTGGTTCAATCCCAACCAGGGACGTAATTGACCTTGTTATCAGATTTTGGTGATCTTTAAGTAGACAAGTCAAAATTTCAAACCCCCTGTTATGGTGTAGGGTACCTGGCCTTCTCTGATGTAATCAGAGTTAGATTTGATTCAGTGATTTTATAAAAACAGCTAGGAAGCACAATTTAGCAGTGGGTTGCAGAGAAAAAGAAATATGCTGGCAAAAAAAATCCAATTGAGTGATTAAACAGCTCTTCATTTTCTGGCTTTATTTTTATGCTAACAAATTTGTTCTTTGAAAAGTGTCCACAAAGCCAAGTCTCTGATTAACACCTTTGTAGGGATGGTTTTTCACCTATTACTAAATGAAACTTGCTTCATTGGAAAGGCAGCAAGATGCATCCTCATTTCAATGTCTACTGAAATAATACAGGTTGACACCAGGAAACATTAACGCCACTGTATCCTTGCTGCTTTCTCATGTGGAAGTCTGTTTAATGTGAAAACAAGGTGATATCTAATTAGCACACAGGTAAGGAATTAAGAAAATCTTTATTTAAGGGTGAAGATGTTTCTCACAAAATCGTTGCCCCAATGCATCATTGAAATTCAAGCTGGAAAGATGATTTTAATATATCACTTGTACATTTTGTATTGATCTTCTGGTGACAATGTAGTTTGTTTTTGTCTATTACCATTTTAATAATAGGGTAAAGAAAATTAAGTGGATTTTTGAAAGAAAACAATACTGTCAATATACTATTAAAACAAATTAAAATGGTAAAAGTTATTGTACTTTAAGTAAAAATAAAAGAGCCAACATATCAATCCCAGTTTTGGATTACTTTAATTAACAAAAAAAAATGCCTATAGCAGAGGATAGTTTCAATCTGCCTACCGCTGGGTTATGGGCCCAACATGCTTCCATTGCTGTACTCTGCTGCACATGTAAGTGCAAGAGATCCTGAAGCACTCACTCATCATGGGAAAGTACCAATGTGTTTCTTCGTTGGTTGATGGAAGAAACATCTTACAAAAACTCTCCAGATTATTGACTTTTTAAAGTTTTTCTAGGAAATGTTTTAGATGAATGCTTATTAGCCTTTGTCAGTATGGACTTTTGCAAAGTGTCTCTGTGGCGCAATCAGTTAGTGTGCACGGCTATTAACCAAAAGGTTGGTGGTTCAATCCCACCCAGGGACATAATTGACCTTGTTATCAGATTTTGGTGATCTTTAAGTAGACAAGTCAAAATTTCAAACCCCCTGTTTTGGTGTAGGGTACCTGGCCTTCTCTGATGTGGTTAGATTTGATTCAGTGATTTTATAAAAACAGCTAGGAAGCACAATTTAGCAGTGGGTTGCAGAGAAAAAGAAATATGCTGGCAAAAAAATCCAATTGAGTGATTAAACAGCTCTTCATTTTCTGGCTTTATTTTTATGCTAACAAATTTGTTCTCTGAAAAGTGTCCACAAAGCCAAGTCTCTGATTAACACCTTTGTAAGGATGGTTTTTCACCTATTACTAAATTAAACTTGCTTCATTGGAAAGGCAGCAAGATGCATCCTCATTTCAATGTCTACTGAAATAATACAGGTTGACACCAGGAAACATTAACGCCACTGCATCCTTGCTGCTTTCTCATGTGGAAGTCTGTTTAATGTGAAAACAAGGTGATATCTAATTAGCACACAGGTAAGGAATTAAGAAAATCTTTATTTAAGGGTGAAAATGTTTCTCACAAAATCGTTGCCCCAATGCATCATTGAAATTCAAGCTGGAAAGATGATTTTAATATATCACTTGTACATTTTGTATTGCTCTTCTGGTGACAATGTAGTTTGTTTTTGTCAATTACCATTTTAATAATAGGGTAAAGAAAATTAAGTGGATTTTTTAAAGAAAACTATACTGTCAATATACTATTAAAACAAATTAAAATGGTAAAAGTTATTGTACTTTAAGTAAAAATAAAAGAGCAAAAATATCAATCCCAGTTTTGGATTACTTTAATTAACAAAAAAAAATGCATATAGCAGAGGATAGTTTCAATCTGCCTACCGCTGGGTTATGAGCCCAGCATGCTTCCATTGCTGTACTCTGCTGCACATGTAAGTGCAAGAGATCCTGAAGCACTCACTCATCATGGGAAAGTACCAATGTGTTTCTTCGTTGGTTGATGGAAGAAACATCTTACAAAAACTCTCCAGATTATTGACTTTTTAAAGTTTTTCTAGGAAACGTTTTAGATGACTGCTTATTAGCCTTTGTCAGTATGGACTTTTGCAAAGTGTCTCTGTGGCGCAATCAGTTAGTGTGCACGGCTATTAACCAAAAGGTTGGTGGTTCAATCCCACCCAGGGACGTAATTGACCTTGTTATCAGATTTTGGTGATCTTTACGTAGACAAGTCAAAATTTCAAACCCCCTGTTCTGGTGTAGGGTACCTGGCCTTCTCTGATGTAATCAGAGTTAGATTTGATTCAGTGATTTTATAAAAACAGCTAGGAAGCACAATTTAGCAGTGGGTTGCAGAGAAAAAGAAATATGCTGGCAAAAAAAATCCAATTGATGCAGTACTCTGCTGCACATGTAAGTGCAAGAGATCCTGAAGCACTCACTCATCATGGGAAAGTACCAATGTGTTTCTTCGTTGGTTGATGGAAGAAACATCTCACAAAAACTCTCCAGATTATTGACTTTTTAAAGTTTTTCTAGGAAACGTTTTAGATGAATGCTTATTAGCCTTTGTCAGTATGTAATTTTGCAAAGTGTCTCTGTGGCGCAATCAGTTAGTGTGTACGGCTATTAACCAAAAGGTTGGTGGTTCAATCCCACTAAGGGACGTAATTGACCTTGTTATCAGATTTTGGTGATCTTTAAGTAGACAAGTCAAAATTTCAAACCCCCTCTTATGGTGTAGGGTACCTGGCCTTCTCTGATGTAATCAGAGTTAGATTTGATTCAGTGATTTTCTAAAAACAGCTAGGAAGCACAATTTAGCAGTGGGTTGCAGAGAAAAAGAAATATGCTGGCAAAAAAATCCAATTGAGTGATTAAACAGCTCTTAATTTTCTGGCTTTATTTTTATGCTAACAAATTTGTTCTCTGAAAAGTGTCCACAAAGCCAAGTCTCTGATTAACACCTTTGTAGGGATGGTTTTTCACCTATTACTAAATTAAATTTGCTTCATTGGAAAGGCAGCAAGATGCATCCTCATTTCAATGTCTACTGAAATAATACGGGTTGACACCAGGAAACATTAACGCCACTGCATCCTTGCTGCATTCTCATGTGGAAGTCTGTTTAATGTGAAAACAAGGTGATATCTAATTAGCACACAGGTAAGGAATTAAGAAAATCTTTATTTAAGGATGAAGATGTTTCTCACAAAATCGTTGCCCCAATGCATCATTGAAATTCAAGCTGGAAAGATGATTTTAATATATCACTTGTACATTTTGTATTGCTCTTCTGGTGACAATGTAGTTTTTTTTTGTCAATTACCCTTTTAATAATAGGGTAAAGAAAATTAAGTGGATTTTTTAAAGAAAACTATACTGTCAATATACTATTAAAACAAATTAAAATGGTAAAAGTTATTGTACTTTAAGTAAAAATAAAAGAGCCAACATATCAATCCCAGTTTTGGATTACTTTAATTAACAAAAAAAATGCATATAGCAGAGGATAGTTTTAATCTGCCTACCTCTGGGTTATGGGCCCAGCATGCTTCCATTGCAGTACTCTGCTGCACATGTAAGTGCAAGAGATCCTGAAGCACTCACTCATCATGGGAAAGTACCAATGTGTTTCTTCGTTGGTGGATGGAAGAAACATCTTACAAAAACTCTCCAGATTATTGACTTTTTAAAGTTTTTCTAGGAAACGTTTTAGATGAATGCTTATTAGCCTTTGTCAGTATGGACTTTTGTAAAGTGTCTCTGTGGCGCGATCAGTTAGTGTACACGGCTATTAACCAAAAGGTTGGTGGTTCAATCCCACCCAGGGACGTAATTGACCTTGTTATCAGATTTTGGTGATCTTTAAGTAGACAAGTCAAAATTTCAAACCCCCTGTTCTGGTGTAGGGTACCTGGCCTTCTCTGATGTAATCAGAGTTAGATTTGATTCAGTGATTTTATAAAAACAGTTAGGAAGCACAATTTAGCAGTGGGTTGCAGAGAAAAAGAAATATGCTGGCAAAAAAAATCCAATTGAGTGATTAAACAGCTCTTAATTTTCTGGCTTTATTTTTATGCTAACAAATTTGTTCTCTGAAAAGTGTCCACAAAGCCAAGTCTCTGATTAACACCTTTGTAAGGATGGTTTTTAACCTATTACTAAATTAAACTTGCTTCATTGGAAAGGCAGCAAGATGCATCCTCATTTCAATGTCTACTGAAATAGAAAAATGCAAAGGTACAAGACAGCTTTTCCTTGCCAATATCTCTCTTTTGCAAAGAGCTGCGCATAGCGCTGAATTTTCCAATGCGCAGCTCTTTGCAAAAGAGAGATATTGGCAAGGAAAAGCTGTCTTGTACCTTTGCACCTCGTTTGGGAGAAAAATGCAAAGGTACAAGACAGCTTTTCCTTGCCAATATCTCTCTTTTGCAAAGAGCTGCGCATTGGAAAATTTAGGGCTATGCCGTGTAGATGATGGCCTAACAGGAGGCTTTAAAATTTTCTTTCTAGTGTCCTTCGTTTGGGAGAAAAGTGCAAAGGTACAAGACAGCTTTTCCTTGCCAATATCTCTCTTTTGCAAAGAGCTGCGCATTGGAAAATTCAGGGCTATGCCGTGTAGATGATGGCCTAACAGGAGGCTTTAAAATTTTCTTTCTAGTGTCCTTCGTTTGGGAGAAAAATGCAAAGGTACAAGACAGCTTTTCCTTGCCAATATCTCTCTTTTGCAAAGAGCTGCGCATTGGAAAATTCAGGGCTATGCCGTGTAGATGATGGCCTAACAGGAGGCTTTAAAATTTTCTTTCTAGTGTCCTTCGTTTGGGAGAAAAATGCAAAGGTACAAGACAGCTTTTCCTTGCCAATATCTCTCTTTTGCAAAGAGCTGCGCATTGGAAAATTCAGGGCTATGCCGTGTAGATGATGGCCTAACAGGAGGCTTTAAAATTTTCTTTCTCGTGTCCTTCGTTTGCGAGAAAAATGCAAAGGTACAAGACAGCTTTTCCTTGCCAATATCTCTCTTTTGCAAAGAGCTACGCATTGGAAAATTCAGGGCTATACCGTGTAGATATAGCACTAACAGGAGGCTTTAAAATTTTCATTCTAGTGTCCTTCGTTTGGGAGAAAAATCCAATGGTACAAGACAGCTTTTCCTTGCCAATATCTCTCTTTTGCAAAGAGCTGCGCATTGGAAAATTCAGGGCTATGCCGTGTAGATGATGGCCTAACAGGAGGCTTTAAAATTTTCTTTCTAGTGTCCTTCGTTTGGGAGAAAAGTGCAAAGGTACAAGACAGCTTTTCCTTGCCAATATCTCTCTTTTGCAAAGAGCTGCGCATTGGAAAATTCAGGGCTATGCCGTGTAGATGATGGCCTAACAGGAGGCTTTAAAATTTTCTTTCTAGTGTCCTTCGTTTGGGAGAAAAATGCAAAGGTACAAGACAGCTTTTCCTTGCCAATATCTCTCTTTTGCAAAGAGCTGCGCATTGGAAAATTCAGGGCTATGCCGTGTAGATGATGGCCTAACAGGAGGCTTTAAAATTTTCTTTCTAGTGTCCTTCGTTTGGGAGAAAAATGCAAAGGTACAAGACAGCTTTTCCTTGCCAATATCTCTCTTTTGCAAAGAGCTGCGCATTGGAAAATTCAGGGCTATGCCGTGTAGATGATGGCCTAACAGGAGGCTTTAAAATTTTCTTTCTCGTGTCCTTCGTTTGCGAGAAAAATGCAAAGGTACAAGACAGCTTTTCCTTGCCAATATCTCTCTTTTGCAAAGAGCTACGCATTGGAAAATTCAGGGCTATACCGTGTAGATATAGCACTAACAGGAGGCTTTAAAATTTTCATTCTAGTGTCCTTCGTTTGGGAGAAAAATCCAATGGTACAAGACAGCTTTTCCTTGCCAATATCTCTCTTTTGCAAAGAGCTGCGCATTGGAAAATTCAGGGCTATGCCGTGTAGATGATGGCCTAACAGGAGGCTTTAAAATTTTCTTTCTAGTGTCCTTCGTTTGGGAGAAAAATGCAAAGGTACAAGACAGCTTTTCCTTGCCAATATCTCTCTTTTGCAAAGAGCTGCGCATTGGAAAATTCAGGGCTATGCCGTGTAGATGATGGCCTAACAGGAGGCTTTAAAATTTTCTTTCTAGTGTCCTTCGTTTGGGAGAAAAATGCAAAGGTACAAGACAGCTTTTCCTTGCCAATATCTCTCTTTTGCAAAGAGCTGCGCATTGGAAAATTCAGGGCTATGCCGTGTAGATGATGGCCTAACAGGAGGCTTTAAAATTTTCTTTCTCGTGTCCTTCGTTTGCGAGAAAAATGCAAAGGTACAAGACAGCTTTTCCTTGCCAATATCTCTCTTTTGCAAAGAGCTACGCATTGGAAAATTCAGGGCTATACCGTGTAGATATAGCACTAACAGGAGGCTTTAAAATTTTCATTCTAGTGTCCTTCGTTTGGGAGAAAAATCCAATGGTACAAGACAGCTTTTCCTTGCCAATATCTCTCTTTTGCAAAGAGCTGCGCATTGGAAAATTCAGGGCTATGCCGTGTAGATGATGGCCTAACAGGAGGCTTTAAAATTTTCTTTCTAGTGTCCTTCGTTTGGGAGAAAAATGCAAAGGTACAAGACAGCTTTTCCTTGCCAATATCTCTCTTTTGCAAAGAGCTGCGCATTGGAAAATTCAGGGCTATGCCGTGTAGATGATGGCCTAACAGGAGGCTTTAAAATTTTCTTTCTAGTGTCCTTCGTTTGGGAGAAAAATGCAAAGGTACAAGACAGCTTTTCCTTGCCAATATCTCTCTTTTGCAAAGAGCTGCGCATTGGAAAATTCAGGGCTATGCCGTGTAGATGATGGCCTAACAGGAGGCTTTAAAACTTTCTTTCTAGTGTCCTTCGTTTGGAAGAAAAATGCAAAGGTACAAGACAGCTTTTCCTTGCCAATATCTCTCTTTTGCAAAGAGCTGCGCATTGGAAAATTCAGGGCTATGCCGTGTAGATTATGGCCTAACAGGAGGCTTTAAAATTTTCTTTCTAGTGTCCTTCGTTTGGGAGAAAAATGCAAAGGTACAAGACAGCTTTTCCTTGCCAATATCTCTCTTTTGCAAAGAGCTGCGCATTGGAAAATTCAGGGCTATGCCGTGTAGATGATGGCCTAACAGGAGGCTTTAAAATTTTCTTTCTAGTGTCCTTCGTTTGCTAGAAAAATGCAAAGGTACAAGACAGCTTTTCCTTGCCAATATCTCTCTTTTGCAAAGAGCTACGCATTGGAAAATTCAGGGCTATACCGTGTAGATATAGCACTAACAGAAGGCTTTAAAATTTTCATTCTAGTGTCCTTCGTTTGGGAGAAAAATCCAATGGTACAAGACAGCTTTTCCTTGCCAATATCTCTCTTTTGCAAAGAGCTGCGCATTGGAAAATTCAGGGCTATGCCGTGTAGATGATGGCCTAACAGGAGGCTTTAAAATTTTCTTTCTAGTGTCCTTCGTTTGGAAGAAAAATGCAAAGGTACAAGACAGCTTTTCCTTGCCAATATCTCTCTTTTGCAAAGAGCTGCGCATTGGAAAATTCAGGGCTATGCCGTGTAGATGATGGCCTAACAGGAGGCTTTAAAATTTTCTTTCTAGTGTCCTTCGTTTGGGAGAAAAATGCAAAGGTACAAGACAGCTTTTCCTTGCCAATATCTCTCTTTTGCAAAGAGCTGCGCATTGGAAAATTCAGGGCTATGCCGTGTAGATGATGGCCTAACAGGAGGCTTTAAAATTTTATTTCTAGTGTCCTTCGTTTGCGAGAAAAATGCAAAGGTACAAGACAGCTTTTCCTTGCCAATATCTCTCTTTTGCAAAGAGCTACGCATTGGAAAATTCAGGGCTATACCGTGTAGATATAGCACTAACAGGAGGCTTTAAAATTTTCATTCTAGTGTCCTTCGTTTGGGAGAAAAATGCAAAGGTACAAGACAGCTTTTCCTTGCCAATATCTTTCTTTTGCAAAGAGCTGCGCATTGGAAAATTCAGGGCTATGCCGTGTAGATGATGGCCTAACAGGAGGCTTTAACATTTTCTTTCTAGTGTCCTTCGTTTGGAAGAAAAATGCAAAGGTACAAGACAGCTTTTCCTTGCCAATATCTCTCTTTTGCAAAGAGCTGCGCATTGGAAAATTCAGGGCTATGCCGTGTAGATGATGGCCTAACAGGAGGCTTTAAAATTTTCTTTCTAGTGTCCTTCGTTTGGGAGAAAAATGCAAAGGTACAAGACAGCTTTTCCTTGCCAATATCTCTCTTTTGCAAAGAGCTGCGCATTGGAAAATTCAGGGCTATGCCGTGTAGATGATGGCCTAACAGGAGGCTTTAAAATTTTCTTTCTAGTGTCCTTCGTTTGGGAGAAAAATGCAAAGGTACAAGACAGCTTTTCCTTGCCAATATCTCTCTTTTGCAAAGAGCTGCGCATTGGAAAATTCAGGGCTATGCCGTGTAGATGATGGCCTAACAGGAGGCTTTAAAACTTTCTTTCTAGTGTCCTTCGTTTGGAAGAAAAATGCAAAGGTACAAGACAGCTTTTCCTTGCCAATATCTCTCTTTTGCAAAGAGCTGCGCATTGGAAAATTCAGGGCTATGCCGTGTAGATGATGGCCTAACAGGAGGCTTTAAAATTTTCTTTCTAGTGTCCTTCGTTTGGGAGAAAAATGCAAAGGTACAAGACAGCTTTTCCTTGCCAATATCTCTCTTTTGCAAAGAGCTGCGCATTGGAAAATTCAGGGCTATGCCGTGTAGATGATGGCCTAACAGGAGGCTTTAAAATTTTCTTTCTAGTGTCCTTCGTTTGCGAGAAAAATGCAAAGGTACAAGACAGCTTTTCCTTGCCAATATCTCTCTTTTGCAAAGAGCTACGCATTGGAAAATTCAGGGCTATACCGTGTAGATATAGCACTAACAGGAGGCTTTAAAATTTTCATTCTAGTGTCCTTCGTTTGGGAGAAAAATCCAATGGTACAAGACAGCTTTTCCTTGCCAATATCTCTCTTTTGCAAAGAGCTGCGCATTGGAAAATTCAGGGCTATGCCGTGTAGATGATGGCCTAACAGGAGGCTTTAAAATTTTCTTTCTAGTGTCCTTCTTTTGGGAGAAAAATGCAAAGGTACAAGACAGCATTTCCTTGCCAATATCTCTCTTTTGCAAAGAGCTGCGCATTGGAAAATTCAGGGCTATGCCGTGTAGATGATGGCCTAACAGGAGGCTTTAAAATTTTCTTTCTAGTGTCCTTCGTTTGGGAGAAAAATGCAAAGGTACAAGACAGCTTTTCCTTGCCAATATCTCTCTTTTGCAAAGAGCTGCGCATTGGAAAATTCAGGGCTATGCCGTGTAGATGATGGCCTAACAGGAGGCTTTAAAATTTTCTTTCTAGTGTCCTTCGTTTGGGAGAAAAATGCAAAGGTACAAGACAGCTTTTCCTTGCCAATATCTCTCTTTTGCAAAGAGCTGCGCATTGGAAAATTCAGGGCTATGCCGTGTAGATGATGGCCTAACAGGAGGCTTTAAAATTTTCTTTCTAGTGTCCTTCGTTTGGGAGAAAAATGCAAAGGTACAAGACAGCTTTTCCTTGCCAATATCTCTCTTTTGCAAAGAGCTACGCATTGGGAAATTCAGGGCTATACCGTGTAGATATAGCACTAACAGGAGGCTTTAAAATTTTCATTCTAGTGTCCTTCGTTTGGGAGAAAAATGCAAAGGTACAAGACAGCTTTTCCTTGCCAATATCTTTCTTTTGCAAAGAGCTGCGCATTGGAAAATTCAGGGCTATGCCGTGTAGATGATGGCCTAACAGGAGGCTTTAACATTTTCTTTCTAGTGTCCTTCGTTTGGAAGAAAAATGCAAAGGTACTAGACAGCTTTTCCTTGCCAATATCTCTCTTTTGCAAAGAGCTGCGCATTGGAAAATTCAGGGCTATGCCGTGTAGATGATGGCCTAACAGGAGGCTTTAAAATTTTCTTTCTAGTGTCCTTCGTTTGGGAGAAAAATGCAAAGGTACAAGACAGCTTTTCCTTGCCAATATCTCTCTTTTGCAAAGAGCTGCGCATTGGAAAATTCAGGGCTATGCCGTGTAGATGATGGCCTAACAGGAGGCTTTAAAATTTTCTTTCTAGTGTCCTTCGTTTGGGAGAAAAATGCAAAGGTACAAGACAGCTTTTCCTTGCCAATATCTCTCTTTTGCAAAGAGCTGCGCATTGGAAAATTCAGGGCTATGCCGTGTAGATGATGGCCTAACAGGAGGCTTTAAAACTTTCTTTCTAGTGTCCTTCGTTTGGAAGAAAAATGCAAAGGTACAAGACAGCTTTTCCTTGCCAATATCTCTCTTTTGCAAAGAGCTGCGCATTGGAAAATTCAGGGCTATGCCGTGTAGATGATGGCCTAACAGGAGGCTTTAAAATTTTCTTTCTAGTGTCCTTCGTTTGGGAGAAAAATGCAAAGGTACAAGACAGCTTTTGCTTGCCAATATCTCTCTTTTGCAAAGAGCTGCGCATTGGAAAATTCAGGGCTATGCCGTGTAGATGATGGCCTAACAGGAGGCTTTAAAATTTTCTTTCTGATGTCCTTCGTTTGCGAGAAAAATGCAAAGGTACAAGACAGCTTTTCCTTGCCAATATCTCTCTTTTGCAAAGAGCTACGCATTGGAAAATTCAGGGCTATACCGTGTAGATATAGCACTAACAGGAGGCTTTAAAATTTTCATTCTAGTGTCCTTCGTTTGGGAGAAAAATCCAATGGTACAAGACAGCTTTTCCTTGCCAATATCTCTCTTTTGCAAAGAGCTGCGCATTGGAAAATTCAGGGCTATGCCGTGTAGATGATGGCCTAACAGGAGGCTTTAAAATTTTCTTTCTAGTGTCCTTCGTTTGGGAGAAAAATGCAAAGGTACAAGACAGCTTTTCCTTGCCAATATCTCTCTTTTGCAAAGAGCTGCGCATTGGAAAATTCAGGGCTATGCCGTGTAGATGATGGCCTAACAGGAGGCTTTAAAATTTTCTTTCTAGTGTCCTTCGTTTGGGAGAAAAATGCAAAGGTACAAGACAGCTTTTCCTTGCCAATATCTCTCTTTTGCAAAGAGCTGCGCATTGGAAAATTCAGGGCTATGCCGTGTAGATGATGGCCTAACAGGAGGCTTTAAAATTTTCTTTCTAGTGTCCTTCGTTTGGGAGAAAAATGCAAAGGTACAAGACAGCTTTTCCTTGCCAATATCTCTCTTTTGCAAAGAGCTGCGCATTGGAAAATTCAGGGCTATGCCGTGTAGATGATGGCCTAACAGGAGGCTTTAAAATTTTCTTTCTAGTGTCCTTCGTTTGGGAGAAAAATGCAAAGGTACAAGACAGCTTTTCCTTGCCAATATCTCTCTTTTGCAAAGAGCTACGCATTGGAAAATTCAGGGCTATACCGTGTAGATATAGCACTAACAGGAGGCTTTAAAATTTTCATTCTAGTGTCCTTCGTTTGGGAGAAAAATCCAATGGTACTAGACAGCTTTTCCTTGCCAATATCTCTCTTTTGCAAAGAGCTGCGCATTGGAAAATTCAGGGCTATGCCGTGTAGATGATGGCCTAACAGGAGGATTTAAAATTTTCTTTCTAGTGTCCTTCGTTTGGGAGAAAAATGCAAAGGTACAAGACAGCTTTTCCTTGCCAATATCTCTCTTTTGCAAAGAGCTGCGCATTGGAAAATTCAGGGCTATGCCGTGTAGATGATGGCCTAACAGGAGGCTTTAAAATTTTCTTTCTAGTGTCCTTCGTTTGGGAGAAAAATGCAAAGGTACAAGACAGCTTTTCCTTGCCAATATCTCTCTTTTGCAAAGAGCTGCGCATTGGAAAATTCAGGGCTATGCCGTGTAGATGATGGCCTAACAGGAGGCTTTAAAATTTTCTTTCTAGTGTCCTTCGTTTGGGAGAAAAATGCAAAGGTACAAGACAGCTTTTCCTTGCCAATATCTCTCTTTTGCAAAGAGATGCGCATTGGAAAATTCAGGGCTATGCCGTGTAGATGATGGCCTAACAGGAGGCTTTAAAATTTTCTTTCTAGTGTCCTTCGTTTGGGAGAAAAATGCAAAGGTACAAGACAGCTTTTCCTTGCCAATATCTCTCTTTTGCAAAGAGCTGCGCATTGGAAAATTCAGGGCTATGCCGTGTAGATGATGGCCTAACAGGAGGCTTTAAAATTTTCTTTCTAGTGTCCTTCGTTTGGGAGAAAAATGCAAAGGTACAAGACAGCTTTTCCTTGCCAATATCTCTCTTTTGCAAAGAGCTGCGCATTGGAAAATTCAGGGCTATGCCGTGTAGATGATGGCCTAACAGGAGGCTTTAAAATTTTCTTTCTAGTGTCCTTCGTTTGCGAGAAAAATGCAAAGGTACAAGACAGCTTTTCCTTGCCAATATCTCTCTTTTGCAAAGAGCTACGCATTGGAAAATTCAGGGCTATACCGTGTAGATATAGCACTAACAGGAGGCTTTAAAATTTTCATTCTAGTGTCCTTCGTTTGGGAGAAAAATCCAATGGTACAAGACAGCTTTTCCTTGCCAATATCTCTCTTTTGCAAAGAGCTGCGCATTGGAAAATTCAGGGCTATGCCGTGTAGATGATGGCCTAACAGGAGGCTTTAAAATTTTCTTTCTAGTGTCCTTCGTTTGGGAGAAAAATGCAAAGGTACAAGACAGCTTTTCCTTGCCAATATCTCTCTTTTGCAAAGAGCTGCGCATTGGAAAATTCAGGGCTATGCCGTGTAGATGATGGCCTAACAGGAGGCTTTAAAATTTTCTTTCTAGTGTCCTTCGTTTGGGAGAAAAATGCAAAGGTACAAGACAGCTTTTCCTTGCCAATATCTCTCTTTTGCAAAGAGCTGCGCATTGGAAAATTCAGGGCTATGCCGTGTAGATGATGGCCTAACAGGAGGCTTTAAAATTTTCTTTCTGATGTCCTTCGTTTGCGAGAAAAATGCAAAGGTACAAGACAGCTTTTCCTTGCCAATATCTCTCTTTTGCAAAGAGCTACGCATTGGAAAATTCAGGGCTATACCGTGTAGATGATGGCCTAACAGGAGGCTTTAAAATTTTCTTTCTAGTGTCCTTCGTTTGGGAGAAAAATGCAAAGGTACAAGACAGCTTTTCCTTGCCAATATCTCTCTTTTGCAAAGAGCTGCGCATTGGAAAATTCAGGGCTATGCCGTGTAGATGATGGCCTAACAGGAGGCTTTAAAATTTTCTTTCTAGTGTCCTTCGTTTGGGAGAAAAATGCAAAGGTACAAGACAGCTTTTCCTTGCCAATATCTCTCTTTTGCAAAGAGCTGCCCATTGGAAAATTCAGGGCTATGCCGTGTAGATGATGGCCTAACAGGAGGCTTTAAAATTTTCTTTCTAGTGTCCTTCGTTTGGGAGAAAAATGCAAAGGTACAAGACAGCTTTTCCTTGCCAATATCTCTCTTTTGCAAAGAGCTACGCATTGGAAAATTCAGGGCTATACCGTGTAGATATAGCACTAACAGGAGGCTTTAAAATTTTCATTCTAGTGTCCTTCGTTTGGGAGAAAAATCCAATGGTACTAGACAGCTTTTCCTTGCCAATATCTCTCTTTTGCAAAGAGCTGCGCATTGGAAAATTCAGGGCTATGCCGTGTAGATGATGGCCTAACAGGAGGATTTAAAATTTTCTTTCTAGTGTCCTTCGTTTGGGAGAAAAATGCAAAGGTACAAGACAGCTTTTCCTTGCCAATATCTCTCTTTTGCAAAGAGCTGCGCATTGGAAAATTCAGGGCTATGCCGTGTAGATGATGGCCTAACAGGAGGCTTTAAAATTTTCTTTCTAGTGTCCTTCGTTTGGGAGAAAAATGCAAAGGTACAAGACAGCTTTTCCTTGCCAATATCTCTCTTTTGCAAAGAGCTGCGCATTGGAAAATTCAGGGCTATGCCGTGTAGATGATGGCCTAACAGGAGGCTTTAAAATTTTCTTTCTAGTGTCCTTCGTTTGGGAGAAAAATGCAAAGGTACAAGACAGCTTTTCCTTGCCAATATCTCTCTTTTGCAAAGAGATGCGCATTGGAAAATTCAGGGCTATGCCGTGTAGATGATGGCCTAACAGGAGGCTTTAAAATTTTCTTTCTAGTGTCCTTCGTTTGGGAGAAAAATGCAAAGGTACAAGACAGCTTTTCCTTGCCAATATCTCTCTTTTGCAAAGAGCTGCGCATTGGAAAATTCAGGGCTATGCCGTGTAGATGATGGCCTAACAGGAGGCTTTAAAATTTTCTTTCTAGTGTCCTTCGTTTGCGAGAAAAATGCAAAGGTACAAGACAGCTTTTCCTTGCCAATATCTCTCTTTTGCAAAGAGCTACGCATTGGAAAATTCAGGGCTATACCGTGTAGATATAGCACTAACAGGAGGCTTTAAAATTTTCATTCTAGTGTCCTTCGTTTGGGAGAAAAATCCAATGGTACAAGACAGCTTTTCCTTGCCAATATCTCTCTTTTGCAAAGAGCTGCGCATTGGAAAATTCAGGGCTATGCCGTGTAGATGATGGCCTAACAGGAGGCTTTAAAATTTTCTTTCTAGTGTCCTTCGTTTGGGAGAAAAATGCAAAGGTACAAGACAGCTTTTCCTTGCCAATATCTCTCTTTTGCAAAGAGCTGCGCATTGGAAAATTCAGGGCTATGCCGTGTAGATGATGGCCTAACAGGAGGCTTTAAAATTTTCTTTCTAGTGTCCTTCGTTTGGGAGAAAAATGCAAAGGTACAAGACAGCTTTTCCTTGCCAATATCTCTCTTTTGCAAAGAGCTACGCATTGGAAAATTCAGGGCTATACCGTGTAGATATAGCACTAACAGGAGGCTTTAAAATTTTCATTCTAGTGTCCTTCGTTTGGGAGAAAAATGCAAAGGTACAAGACAGCTTTTCCTTGCCAATATCTCTCTTTTGCAAAGAGCTACGCATTGGAAAATTCAGGGCTATACCGTGTAGATATAGCACTAACAGGAGGCTTTAAAATTTTCTTTCTAGTGTCCTTCGTTTGGGAGAAAAATGCAAAGGTACAAGACAGCTTTTCCTTGCCAATATCTCTCTTTTGCAAAGAGCTGCGCATTGGAAAATTCAGGGCTATGCCGTGTAGATGATGGCCTAACAGGAGGCTTTAAAATTTTCTTTCTAGTGTCCTTCGTTTGCGAGAAAAATGCAAAGGTACAAGACAGCTTTTCCTTGCCAATATCTCTCTTTTGCAAAGAGCTACGCATTGGAAAATTCAGGGCTATACCGTGTAGATATAGCACTAACAGGAGGCTTTAAAATTTTCATTCTAGTGTCCTTCGTTTGGGAGAAAAATCCAATGGTACAAGACAGCTTTTCCTTGCCAATATCTCTCTTTTGCAAAGAGCTGCGCATTGGAAAATTCAGGGCTATGCCGTGTAGATGATGGCCTAACAGGAGGCTTTAAAATTTTCTTTCTAGTGTCCTTCGTTTGGGAGAAAAATGCAAAGGTACAAGACAGCTTTTCCTTGCCAATATCTCTCTTTTGCAAAGAGCTGCGCATTGGAAAATTCAGGGCTATGCCGTGTAGATGATGGCCTAACAGGAGGCTTTAAAATTTTCTTTCTAGTGTCCTTCGTTTGGGAGAAAAATGCAAAGGTACAAGACAGCTTTTCCTTGCCAATATCTCTCTTTTGCAAAGAGCTGCGCATTGGAAAATTCAGGGCTATGCCGTGTAGATGATGGCCTAACAGGAGGCTTTAAAATTTTCTTTCTAGTGTCCTTCGTTTGGGAGAAAAATGCAAAGGTACAAGACAGCTTTTCCTTGCCAATATCTCTCTTTTGCAAAGAGCTACGCATTGGAAAATTCAGGGCTATACCGTGTAGATATAGCACTAACAGGAGGCTTTAAAATTTTCATTCTAGTGTCCTTCGTTTGGGAGAAAAATGCAAAGGTACAAGACAGCTTTTCCTTGCCAATATCTTTCTTTTGCAAAGAGCTGCGCATTGGAAAATTCAGGGCTATGCCGTGTAGATGATGGCCTAACAGGAGGCTTTAACATTTTCTTTCTAGTGTCCTTCGTTTGGAAGAAAAATGCAAAGGTACAAGACAGCTTTTCCTTGCCAATATCTCTCTTTTGCAAAGAGCTGCGCATTGGAAAATTCAGGGCTATGCCGTGTAGATGATGGCCTAACAGGAGGCTTTAAAATTTTCTTTCTAGTGTCCTTCGTTTGGGAGAAAAATGCAAAGGTACAAGACAGCTTTTCCTTGCCAATATCTCTCTTTTGCAAAGAGCTGCGCATTGGAAAATTCAGGGCTATGCCGTGTAGATGATGGCCTAACAGGAGGCTTTAAAATTTTCTTTCTAGTGTCCTTCGTTTGGGAGAAAAATGCAAAGGTACAAGACAGCTTTTCCTTGCCAATATCTCTCTTTTGCAAAGAGCTGCGCATTGGAAAATTCAGGGCTATGCCGTGTAGATGATGGCCTAACAGGAGGCTTTAAAACTTTCTTTCTAGTGTCCTTCGTTTGGAAGAAAAATGCAAAGGTACAAGACAGCTTTTCCTTGCCAATATCTCTCTTTTGCAAAGAGCTGCGCATTGGAAAATTCAGGGCTATGCCGTGTAGATGATGGCCTAACAGGAGGCTTTAAAATTTTCTTTCTAGTGTCCTTCGTTTGGGAGAAAAATGCAAAGGTACAAGACAGCTTTTCCTTGCCAATATCTCTCTTTTGCAAAGAGCTGCGCATTGGAAAAATCAGGGCTATGCCGTGTAGATGATGGCCTAACAGGAGGCTTTAAAATTTTCATTCTAGTGTCCTTCGTTTGGGAGAAAAATCCAATGGTACAAGACAGCTTTTCCTTGCCAATATCTCTCTTTTGCAAAGAGCTGCGCATTGGAAAATTCAGGGCTATGCCGTGTAGATGATGGCCTAACAGGAGGCTTTAAAATTTTCTTTCTAGTGTCCTTCGTTTGGGAGAAAAATGCAAAGGTACAAGACAGCTTTTCCTTGCCAATATCTCTCTTTTGCAAAGAGCTGCGCATTGGAAAATTCAGGGCTATGCCGTGTAGATGATGGCCTAACAGGAGGCTTTAAAATTTTCTTTCTAGTGTCCTTCGTTTGGGAGAAAAATGCAATGGTACAAGACAGCTTTTCCTTGCCAATATCTCTCTTTTGCAAAGAGCTGCGCATTGGAAAATTCAGGGCTATGCCGTGTAGATGATGGCCTAACAGGAGGCTTTAAAATTTTCTTTCTAGTGTCCTTCGTTTGGGAGAAAAATGCAAAGGTACAAGACAGCTTTTCCTTGCCAATATCTCTCTTTTGCAAAGAGCTACGCATTGGAAAATTCAGGGCTATACCGTGTAGATATAGCACTAACAGGAGGCTTTAAAATTTTCATTCTAGTGTCCTTCGTTTGGGAGAAAAATCCAATGGTACTAGACAGCTTTTCCTTGCCAATATCTCTCTTTTGCAAAGAGCTGCGCATTGGAAAATTCAGGGCTATGCCGTGTAGATGATGGCCTAACAGGAGGCTTTAAAATTTTCTTTCTAGTGTCCTTCGTTTGGG
The DNA here is from genome assembly GCF_028390025.1 of Pseudophryne corroboree. Taxonomy (NCBI): domain Eukaryota; kingdom Metazoa; phylum Chordata; class Amphibia; order Anura; family Myobatrachidae; genus Pseudophryne; species Pseudophryne corroboree. Next base: position 137,964,695 of record NC_086446.1, read on the forward strand.
AGAAAAATGCAAAGGTACAAGACAGCTTTTCCTTGCCAATATCTCTCTTTTGCAAAGAGCTGCGCATTGGAAAATTCAGGGCTATGCCGTGTAGATGATGGCCTAACAGGAGGCTTTAAAATTTTCTTTCTAGTGTCCTTCGTTTGGGAGAAAAATGCAAAGGTACAAGACAGCTTTTCCTTGCCAATATCTCTCTTTTGCAAAGAGCTGCGCATTGGAAAATTCAGGGCTATGCCGTGTAGATGATGGCCTAACAGGAGGCTTTAAAATTTTCTTTCTAGTGTCCTTCGTTTGGGAGAAAAATGCAAAGGTACAAGACAGCTTTTCCTTGCCAATATCTCTCTTTTGCAAAGAGCTGCGCATTGGAAAATTCAGGGCTATGCCGTGTAGATGATGGCCTAACAGGAGGCTTTAAAATTTTCTTTCTAGTGTCCTTCGTTTGGGAGAAAAATGCAAAGGTACAAGACAGCTTTTCCTTGCCAATATCTCTCTTTTGCAAAGAGCTGCGCATTGGAAAATTCAGGGCTATGCCGTGTAGATGATGGCCTAACAGGAGGCTTTAAAATTTTCTTTCTAGTGTCCTTCGTTTGGGAGAAAAATGCAAAGGTACAAGACAGCTTTTCCTTGCCAATATCTCTCTTTTGCAAAGAGCTGCGCATTGGAAAATTCAGGGATATGCCGTGTAGATGATGGCCTAACAGGAGGCTTTAAAATTTTCTTTCTAGTGTCCTTCGTTTGCGAGAAAAATGCAAAGGTACAAGACAGCTTTTCCTTGCCAATATCTCTCTTTTGCAAAGAGCTACGCATTGGAAAATTCAGGGCTATACCGTGTAGATATAGCACTAACAGGAGGCTTTAAAATTTTCATTCTAGTGTCCTTCGTTTGGGAGAAAAATCCAATGGTACAAGACAGCTTTTCCTTGCCAATATCTCTCTTTTGCAAAGAGCTGCGCATTGGAAAATTCAGGGCTATGCCGTGTAGATGATGGCCTAACAGGAGGCTTTAAAATTTTCTTTCTAGTGTCCTTCGTTTGGGAGAAAAATGCAAAGGTACAAGACATCTTTTCCTTGCCAATATCTCTCTTTTGCAAAGAGCTGCGCATTGGAAAATTCAGGGCTATGCCGTGTAGATGATGGCCTAACAGGAGGCTTTAAAATTTTCTTTCTAGTGTCCTTCGTTTGGGAGAAAAATGCAAAGGTACAAGACAGCTTTTCCTTGCCAATATCTCTCTTTTGCAAAGAGCTGCGCATTGGAAAATTCAGGGCTATGCCGTGTAGATGATGGCCTAACAGGAGGCTTTAAAACTTTCTTTCTAGTGTCCTTCGTTTGGAAGAAAAATGCAAAGGTACAAGACAGCTTTTCCTTGCCAATATCTCTCTTTTGCAAAGAGCTGCGCATTGGAAAATTCAGGGCTATGCCGTGTAGATGATGGCCTAACAGGAGGCTTTAAAATTTTCTTTCTAGTGTCCTTAGTTTGGGAGAAAAATGCAAAGGTACAAGACAGCTTTTCCTTGCCAATATCTCTCTTTTGCAAAGAGCTGCGCATTGGAAAATTCAGGGCTATGCCGTGTAGATGATGGCCTAACAGGAGGCTTTAAAATTTTCTTTCTAGTGTCCTTCGTTTGCGAGAAAAATGCAAAGGTACAAGACAGCTTTTCCTTGCCAATATCTCTCTTTTGCAAAGAGCTACGCATTGGAAAATTCAGGGCTATACCGTGTAAATATAGCACTAACAGGAGGCTTTAAAATTTTCATTCTAGTGTCCTTCGTTTATGGAGAAAAATCCAATGGTACAAGACAGCTTTTCCTTGCCAATATCTCTCTTTTGCAAAGAGCTGCGCATTGGAAAATTCAGGGCTATGCCGTGTAGATGATGGCCTAACAGGAGGCTTTAAAATTTTCTTTCTAGTGTCCTTCGTTTGGGAGAAAAATGCAAAGGTACAAGACAGCTTTTCCTTGCCAATATCTCTCTTTTGCAAAGAGCTGCGCATTGGAAATTTCAGGGCTATGCCGTGTAGATGATGGCCTAACAGGAGGCTTTAAAATTTTCTTTCTAGTGTCCTTCGTTTGGGAGAAAAATGCAAAGGTACAAGACAGCTTTTCCTTGCCAATATCTCTCTTTTGCAAAGAGCTGCGCATTGGAAAATTCAGGGCTATGCCGTGTAGATGATGGCCTAACAGGAGGCTTTAAAATTTTCTTTCTAGTGTCCTTCGTTTGGGAGAAAAATGCAAAGGTACAAGAAAGCTTTTCCTTGCCAATATCTCTCTTTTGCAAAGAGCTGCGCATTGGAAAATTCAGGGCTATGCAGTGTAGATGATGGCCTAACAGGAGGCTTTAAAATTTTCTTTCTAGTGTCCTTCGTTTGGGAGAAAAATGCAAAGGTACAAGACAGCTTTTCCTTGCCAATATCTGTCTTTTGCAAAGAGCTACGCATTGGAAAATTCAGGGCTATACCGTGTAGATATAGCACTAACAGGAGGCTTTAAAATTTTCATTCTAGTGTCCTTCGTTTGGGAGAAAAATCCAATGGTACTAGACAGCTTTTCCTTGCCAATATCTCTCTTTTGCAAAGAGCTGCGCATTGGAAAATTCAGGGCTATGCCGTGTAGATGATGGCCTAACAGGAGGCTTTAAAATTTTCTTTCTAGTGTCCTTCGTTTGGGAGAAAAATGCAAAGGTACAAGACAGCTTTTCCTTGCCAATATCTCTCTTTTGCAAAGAGCTGCGCATTGGAAAATTCAGGGCTATGCCGTGTAGATGATGGCCTAACAGGAGGCTTTAAAATTTTCTTTCTAGTGTCCTTCGTTTGGGAGAAAAATGCAAAGGTACAAGACAGCTTTTCCTTGCCAATATCTCTCTTTTGCAAAGAGCTGCGCATTGGAAAATTCTGGGCTATGCCGTGTAGATGATGGCCTAACAGGAGGCTTTAAAATTTTCTTTCTAGTGTCCTTCGTTTGGGAGAAAAATGCAAAGGTACAAGACAGCTTTTCCTTGCCAATATCTCTCTTTTGCAAAGAGATGCGCATTGGAAAATTCAGGGCTATGCCGTGTAGATGATTTCCTAACAGGAGGCTTTAAAATTTTCTTTCTAGTGTCCTTCGTTTGGGAGAAAAATGCAAAGGTACAAGACAGCTTTTCCTTGCCAATATCTCTCTTTTGCAAAGAGCTGAGCATTGGAAAATTCTGGGCTATGCCGTGTAGATGATGGCCTAACAGGAGGCTTTAAAATTTTCATTCTAGTGTCCTTCGTTTGGGAGAAAAATCCAATGGTACAAGACAGCTTTTCCTTGCCAATATCTCTCTTTTGCAAAGAGCTGCGCATTGGAAAATTCAGGGCTATGCCGTGTAGATGATGGCCTAACAGGAGGCTTTAAAATTTTCTTTCTAGTGTCCTTCGTTTGGGAGAAAAATGCAAAGGTACAAGACAGCTTTTCCTTGCCAATATCTCTCTTTTGCAAAGAGCTACGCATTGGAAAATTCAGGGCTATACCGTGTAGATATATCACTAACAGGAGGCTTTAAAATTTTCATTCTAGTGTCCTTCGTTTGGGAGAAAAATCCAATGGTACAAGACAGCTTTTCCTTGCCAATATCTCTCTTTTGCAAAGAGCTGCGCATTGGAAAATTCAGGGCTATGCCGTGTAGATGATGGCCTAACAGGAGGCTTTAAAATTTTCTTTCTAGTGTCCTTCGTTTGGGAGAAAAATGCAAAGGTACAAGACAGCTTTTCCTTGCCAATATCTCTCTTTTGCAAAGAGCTGCGCATTGGAAAATTCAGGGCTATGCCGTGTAGATGATGGCCTAACAGGAGGCTTTAAAATTTTCTTTCTAGTGTCCTTCGTTTGGGAGAAAAATGCAAAGGTACAAGACAGCTTTTCCTTGCCAATATCTCTCTTTTGCAAAGAGCTGCGCATTGGAAAATTCAGGGCTATGCCGTGTAGATGATGGCCTAACAGGAGGCTTTAAAATTTTCTTTCTAGTGTCCTTCGTTTGGGAGAAAAATACAAAGGTACAAGACAGCTTTTCCTTGCCAATATCTCTCTTTTGCAAAGAGCTGCGCATTGGAAAATTCAGGGCTATGCCGTGTAGATGATGGCCTAACAGGAGGCTTTAAAATTTTCTTTCTAGTGTCCTTCGTTTGGGAGAAAAATGCAAAGGTACAAGACAGCTTTTCCTTGCCAATATCTCTCTTTTGCAAAGAGCTACGCATTGGAAAATTCAGGGCTATACCGTGTAGATATAGCACTAACAGGAGGCTTTAAAATTTTCATTCTAGTGTCCTTCGTTTGGGAGAAAAATCCAATAGTACTAGACAGCTTTTCCTTGCCAATATCTCTCTTTTGCAAAGAGCTGCGCATTGGAAAATTTAGGGCTATGCCGTGTAGATGATGGCCTAACAGGAGGCTTTAAAATTTTCTTTCTAGTGTCCTTCGTTTGGGAGAAAAATGCAAAGGTACAAGACAGCTTTTCCTTGCCAATATCTCTCTTTTGCAAAGAGCTGCGCATTGGAAAATTCAGGGCTATGCCGTGTAGATGATGGCCTAACAGGAGGCTTTAAAATTTTCTTTCTAGTGTCCTTCGTTTGCGAGAAAAATGCAAAGGTACAAGACAGCTTTTCCTTGCCAATATCTCTCTTTTGCAAAGAGCTGCGCATTGGAAAATTCAGGGCTATACCGTGTTTTAATTTTAAAGCCTCCTGTTAGGCCATCATCTACACGGCATAGCCCTGAATTTTCCAATGCGCATCTCTTTGCAAAAGAGAGATATTGGCAAGGAAAAGCTGTCTTGTACCTTTGCATTTTTCTCCCAAACGAAGGACACTAGAAAGAAAATTTTAAAGCCTCCTGTTAGGCCATCATCTACACGGCATAGCACTGAATTTTCCAATGCGCAGCTCTTTGCAAAAGGGAGATATTGGCAAGGAAAAGCTGTCTTGTACCTTTGCATTTTTCTCCCAAACGAAGGACACTAGAAAGAAAATTTTAAAGCCTCCTGTTAGGCCATCATCTACACGGCATAGCCCTGAATTTTCCAATGCGCAGCTCTTTGCAAAAGAGAGATATTGGCAAGGAAAAGCTGTCTTGTACCTTTGCATTTTTCTCCCAAACGAAGGACACTAGAAAGAAAATTTTAAAGCCTCCTGTTAGGCCATCATCTACACGGCATAGCCCTGAATTTTCCAATGCGCAGCTCTTTGCAAAAGAGAGATATTGGCAAGGAAAACCTGTCTTGTACCTTTGCATTTTTCTCCCAAACGAAGGACACTAGAATGAAAATTTTAAAGCCTCCTGTTAGGCCATCATCTACACGGCATAGCCCTGAATTTTCCAATGCGCAGCTCTTTGCAAAAGAGAGATATTGGCAAGGAAAACCTGTCTTGTACCTTTGCATTTTTCTCCCAAACGAAGGAAACAAGAAAGAAAATTTTAAAGCCTCCTGTTAGGCCATCATCTACACGGCATAGCCCTGAATTTTCCAATGCGCAGCTCTTTGCAAAAGAGAGATATTGGCAAGGAAAAGCTGTCTTGTACCTTTGCATTTTTCTCCCAAACGAATGACACTAGAAAGAAAATTTTAAAGCCTCCTGTTAGGCCATCATCTACACGGCATAGCCCTGAATTTTCCAATGCGCAGCTCTTTGCAAAAGAGAGATATTGGCAAGGAAAAGCTGTCTTTTACCATTGGATTTTTCTCTTAAACGAAAGACACTAGAATGAAAATTTTAAAGCCTCCTGTTAGTGCTATATCTACACGGTATAGCCCTGAATTTTCCAATGCGTAGCTCTTTGCAAAAGAGAGATATTGGCAAGGAAAAGCTGTCTTGTACCTTTGCATTTTTCTCGCAAACGAAGGACACTAGAAATAAAATTTTAAAGCCTCCTGTTAGGCCATCATCTACACGGCATAGCCCTGAATTTTCCAATGCGCAGCTCTTTGCAAAAGAGAGATATTGGCAAGGAAAAGCTGTCTTGTACCTTTGCATTTTTCTCCCAAACGAAGGACACTAGAAAGAAAATTTTAAAGCCTCCTGTTAGGCCATCATCTACACGGCATAGCCCTGAATTTTCCAATGCGCAGCTCTTTGCGAAAGAGAGATATTGGCAAGGAAAAGCTGTCTTGTACCTTTGCATTTTTCTCCCAAACGAAGGACACTAGAAAGAAAATTTTAAAGCCTCCTGTTAGGCCATCATCTACACGGCATAGCCCTGAATTTTCCAATGCGCAGCTCTTTGCAAAAGAGAGATATTGGCAAGGAAAAGCTGTCTTGTACCTTTGCATTTTTCTCCCAAACGAAGGACACTAGAAAGAAAATTTTAAAGCCTCCTGTTAGGCCATCATCTACACGGCATAGCCCTGAATTTTCCAATGCGCAGCTCTTTGCAAAAGAGAGATATTGGCAAGGAAAACCTGTCTTGTACCTTTGCATTTTTCTTCCAAACGAAGGACACTAGAAAGAAAATTTTAAAGCCTCCTGTTAGGCCATCATCTACACGGCATAGCCCTGAATTTTCCAATGCGCAGCTCTTTGCAAAAGAGAGATATTGGCAAGGAAAAGCTGTCTTGTACCTTTGCATTTTTCTCCCAAACGAAGGACACTAGAAAGAAAATTTTAAAGCCTCCTGTTAGGCCATCATCTACACGGCATAGCCCTGAATTTTCCAATGCGCAGCTCTTTGCAAAAGAGAGATATTGGCAAGGAAAACCTGTCTTGTACCTTTGCATTTTTCTCCCAAACGAAGGACACTAGAAAGAAAATTTTAAAGCCTCCTGTTAGGCCATCATCTACACGGCATAGCCCTGAATTTTCCAATGCGCAGCTCTTTGCAAAAGAGAGATATTGGCAAGGAAAACCTGTCTTGTACCTTTGCATTTTTCTCCCAAACGAAGGAAACAAGAAAGAAAATTTTAAAGCCTCCTGTTAGGCCATCATCTACACGGCATAGCCCTGAATTTTCCAATGCGCAGCTCTTTGCAAAAGAGAGATATTGGCAAGGAAAAGCTGTCTTGTACCTTTGCATTTTTCTCCCAAACGAATGACACTAGAAAGAAAATTTTAAAGCCTCCTGTTAGGCCATCATCTACACGGCATAGCCCTGAATTTTCCAATGCGCAGCTCTTTGCAAAAGAGAGATATTGGCAAGGAAAAGCTGTCTTTTACCATTGGATTTTTCTCTTAAACGAAAGACACTAGAATGAAAATTTTAAAGCCTCCTGTTAGTGCTATATCTACACGGTATAGCCCTGAATTTTCCAATGCGTAGCTCTTTGCAAAAGAGAGATATTGGCAAGGAAAAGCTGTCTTGTACCTTTGCATTTTTCTCGCAAACGAAGGACACTAGAAATAAAATTTTAAAGCCTCCTGTTAGGCCATCATCTACACGGCATAGCCCTGAATTTTCCAATGCGCAGCTCTTTGCAAAAGAGAGATATTGGCAAGGAAAAGCTGTCTTGTACCTTTGCATTTTTCTCCCAAACGAAGGACACTAGAAAGAAAATTTTAAAGCCTCCTGTTAGGCCATCATCTACACGGCATAGCCCTGAATTTTCCAATGCGCAGCTCTTTGCAAAAGAGAGATATTGGCAAGGAAAAGCTGTCTTGTACCTTTGCATTTTTCTCCCAAACGAAGGACACTAGAAAGAAAATTTTAAAGCCTCCTGTTAGGCCATCATCTACACGGCATAGCCCTGAATTTTCCAATCAGCAGCTCTTTGCAAAAGAGAGATATTGGCAAGGAAAACCTGTCTTGTACCTTTGCATTTTTCTCCCAAACGAAGGACACTAGAAAGAAAATTTTAAAGCCTCCTGTTAGGCCATCATCTACACGGCATAGCCCTGAATTTTCCAATGCGCAGCTCTTTGCAAAAGAGAGATATTGGCAAGGAAAACCTGTCTTGTACCTTTGCATTTTTCTCCCAAACGAAGGAAACAAGAAAGAAAATTTTAAAGCCTCCTGTTAGGCCATCATCTACACGGCATAGCCCTGAATTTTCCAATGCGCAGCTCTTTGCAAAAGAGAGATATTGGCAAGGAAAAGCTGTCTTGTACCTTTGCATTTTTCTCCCAAACGAATGACACTAGAAAGAAAATTTTAAAGCCTCCTGTTAGGCCATCATCTACACGGCATAGCCCTGAATTTTCCAATGCGCAGCTCTTTGCAAAAGAGAGATATTGGCAAGGAAAAGCTGTCTTTTACCATTGGATTTTTCTCTTAAACGAAAGACACTAGAATGAAAATTTTAAAGCCTCCTGTTAGTGCTATATCTACACGGTATAGCCCTGAATTTTCCAATGCGTAGCTCTTTGCAAAAGAGAGATATTGGCAAGGAAAAGCTGTCTTGTACCTTTGCATTTTTCTCGCAAACGAAGGACACTAGAAATAAAATTTTAAAGCCTCCTGTTAGGCCATCATCTACACGGCATAGCCCTGAATTTTCCAATGCGCAGCTCTTTGCAAAAGAGAGATATTGGCAAGGAAAAGCTGTCTTGTACCTTTGCATTTTTCTCCCAAACGAAGGACACTAGAAAGAAAATTTTAAAGCCTCCTGTTAGGCCATCATCTACACGGCATAGCCCTGAATTTTCCAATGCGCAGCTCTTTGCGAAAGAGAGATATTGGCAAGGAAAAGCTGTCTTGTACCTTTGCATTTTTCTCCCAAACGAAGGACACTAGAAAGAAAATTTTAAAGCCTCCTGTTAGGCCATCATCTACACGGCATAGCCCTGAATTTTCCAATGCGCAGCTCTTTGCAAAAGAGAGATATTGGCAAGGAAAAGCTGTCTTGTACCTTT